>NC_042997.1:55809388-55821888 GCF_006345805.1 Octopus sinensis | reverse complement strand
CCCTCGCTGTCGGTGCATTGTATATTTATTATCGTAGTTTTGACTTTAAGAGTCCTTCATAACGTGAGGTATTTATGTGTTGTACTGCTCTTAATATAATAAATGTATTTAAAGGGAATAATTATAAATTTTTCCCTTATATGGTTTTCACGCTGACTGATTAATAAATTCTTATATAGATTTTATCCTATATCTAATTTTAAATATATACATACATACATACGTACATTTCTATACCATACATGCATGCATACATACATACATACTACATACATACATACATACATACATACATACATGAACTGATTCGTGATAGAAAATTCAATAAAAAAGTACTCTATTTGGTGAGAGATAAATATTATTTGGTGAGAGATAAATATTATTTATTGAAAGGTCACAATGCGTGCATTAAAGCGCAACTAACAGTTTCATATGTTGAGAAAACTCAAACATATTCTTCAGGCGCAAACCACATATCATAACGAACTCAGGAAATTGAATAATAGAAGAAACGCATAAAAACTGATACGGCAGTATATAGAAAACGCAGACAGTAAACAACGGAAAACAAAAAAAAACGGAAAACGGAAAACGAAAAACAGTAACTAAAATGTCAAAAATAAAAGTAAAAAGTAATAAGGTAAATGAGCTATCCTCCTAAGACCTTAAATGATGAGGCTAGAAAGGTGCCAAGTCAATCAGGAATAGGCGGAATTTTCCAATTCTTCAGACTATTTATACATATGCATGCAACCAATGAAAATTTTTGATCTGGAGTTCAATAGAGAGCTAAGGACTTAGATCTGAACAGGATCTGCGCTCTTTCAACCAAACAAAGTCTGCGTTTATTCGATCCATTCACATAATGTATGGATTTCTCAGTTACTTTCCATTGAATCACATGCGAATATTCTTTTCTTTTCTACTCTAGGCACAAGACTCAAAATTTTTGGGGAGGGGGCTAGTCGATTAGATCAACCCAGTACGCAACTAGTACTTAATTTATCGACCCCGAAAGGATGAAAGGCAAAGTCATCCTCGGCGGAATTTGAACTCAGAACGTAACGGCAGACGAAATACATTTTTTTTTCTTTACTACCCACAAGGGGCTAAACACAGAGGAGACAAACAAGGACAGACAAACGGATTAAGTCGATTATATCGACCCCAGTGCGTAACTGGTACTTAATTTATCGACCCCGAAAGGATGAAAGGTAAAGTCGACCTCGGCGGAATTTGAACTCAGAACGTAACGGCAGACGAAATACCGCTCGGCATTTCGCCCGACGTGCTAACGATTCTGCCAGCTCGCCGCCTTCCAACTGAATGTTAAGTGAGAAAATTTTTCTTCATATCATCACAGTTTCTTGGTCCCTTTTTTTTTCTGGTGAGAATCTCTACGGGTTCAAGCATTGATTTAAATCTTTTAAAAGAAATATTTGAGTTCATTAGAATGTTAATTTGGTAACTTTACGTCGTCATTGTCGTTGATGATGTAAATGTAGTTTATCACCAGGGAAACTCTGATCGAGTAACAATTTTGACCAAAACCCAATCTACTTATCATGGAGTTCGTTTGTGACAGTTTATGCCAGGCCACATTTCCTCATTGACCTTTCCCTTATTTTTTAAATACGGTATAGTATGAATTAAGAGTGATTTGGTTGCCATTTTTAGCTGGTCGAGAGATCATGTACATACCATTTTATTCGCTCTTTATCATACTAAGTTATTTAGACTTTAATCACAAACTAAAAAAAAAAAAAACAGCAAAAATAATAAAAAATAATATCAAATTAAAGCACAAATTCAAGCAATCTCTCTGTGAATTTTAATGACAATGACACAGTGAACTTCTAGAATTACATTAAGTCAAAAATTGCTCGAAGCGGCCCACAAAACAAGTTCGTCGTCTATGAAATACTTGCCCTGAATTACAAACAATCGAATTGAGTGAGTTGATGTCGGCCTGGAGGCCCAAACCCTTAAATATTTCTCCAGCACAGACACTGCTTTGCTCTCCCTTTTATGTGTGTCCACACACTCACACATACACACACACATACACACGCACATATATACACACGCATACATACACACATACATACATACATACATACATACATACATACATACATACATACATAATACATACATACATACATAGACACACGCATACAAACCAGCGTACATACATACATAATGATCACTTCAATCAAATGATCAAGTATTCAACATGAATTAATATGCAACGTATATATTTAATAATTTTTACACTAAAATCAAGTATTCTCTAACACAGCAGTTTTCAATCTGACAAATTCCAGTTCCTACATGAGATATTAGTAAACAGTTTTACTTGGGCCCTCTTTATTGACGAACAAATAAAATGGTTCGCTTCCATATTATTTTCCTTCCCCGACATAATGTTGGACAATTTTACAAATCGAAGCAATCTTCATTTTATTAAACATTGCATTTTGTCCGACCTCCCTTCATTTCTTACAATCTCTGTACAGGAAAAACCTGATTTTTAAGAGATATTTTTCTCTTAAAATTTATTTTGAACTCTTACAAAATCGTTAGAGAAACGAAACACTATATCTCGATCGCATGCTTGTATGTGTATGTGTTAGTGTGTGTGTGTGTGTGTATACATTTATATATATATATATCCTACCCACCCATTCACACAGCCACACCCACCCATTCTAACACCCTCTTCAAACTGCCTCTGCTTGTGACTCAATACTGACCCTTCGATCTACACACACACTGTCACACCCACTCATTCACACACCTGTCACTATAGCTGCTCTCTCAGAGCGAGTTTAACACACACACACACACACACACACACACTACGCACACACTACGCACACGCACAACACAGACATAGAGATAATATCACACACACACACACCACATACGCACACACAGTTACTACCACACGCACACATGCTACCGCGCACACATACATACACGCAGTTACTGCCATAGACACGCTACTATACATACACGCGCTACCACACATACACACATACACACGCTACCACACACACATACACACACACATACACACATACATAGAAACAGTTACTGCAACACACATGCTACTATACATACACGCGCTACCACACATACACACATACACACGCTACCACACACACATACACACACACATACACACATACATAGAAACAGTTACTGCAACACACATGCTACTATACATACACGCGCTACCACACACGCATACGCACACAAACTGACCTATTTCACACTTTCCTGTCCCAGAAAGCAATTTCTCTTCAGTCTTTCTACTTTCGGTCACTTCAAAAATGTAATCGCACGTGACTGTTGGCGATTTTCTTTCCTCCTTCATCTTGGACTTTCCTATTTTTCCTGTTTCCGAAGAAGAGCTATGTCCAAAATGTAAAACTACTACTCTTTTCCTTCTCTGAACATATTTATACATTGCTTGTACTACGTCCACACGTTCGTTTGTTTTTTATTTTTATTTTTCTCTGGAAGGCAGCATCCTTCCTCTTAGGACTATATTGTTATTTCTATACTCATGGGTAAAGGAATTAACCACAGTCCGTTTTTGTAGGGAAGAACTGGAAATGTTCCGTTCCACGGGCATTGATAACGACAATTATGAGATGTGTGCGCAGGACTTACTCCGCAACTGAGTTCGGGTAGGTGGTCCAGGGAAGACTGTTGAAATAGGTGAAATATAACAGAGGAAATATAACCGACGCAAATATAACCGAGCATTTGAGGAGTGCATCTTCGGTGGAGTGTGTTACGAAACCAGAAACGTTTTTCTCTGCTTTGTCCCCAGCCGAAATCGCGCCACACTGGAAGAGTGCATACGACATTCCAGTACAACCTTAGGTTGATCCCGCTACAACGCAGAAAATTTCTGTCACATTTTGGCTAAAAATACACAGTTTTATCGATTTTTAAACGTTTGAAACTTTTACGTCAAATTTTTCCTCCACAAGTTCATGGCTTTACATGAATAAGCGTGGAAAATTGTATCAATGTAACCAATTTTCAGATTTTTACATGTTTTGCCGTGTCCCCAAAACATGTACTGAGAGTGATAAAAATAAAACATGCAGTCATCATCCTTGTAATTGGAGTGATCCCTAGTGATGGCGACACTATGCCTCCATCCATTTATCTACATACACGGCTTCAGACTCAGCACGGAGGCCTACACCAAGTGTTTGGAGGAGGTGGTGCTGCCCGGGGTCAAGAGGGAGGCTGCTGGAAGACACTATGTCTGGCAGCAAGACTCTGCACCAGGCTGCACAAAGAGGAGATCCCAGTCATGGCTAAGACAATTTCTGCGACCGCATCACTGTAATATCTGGTCACCTAACTCTCCAGACTGCTACCCACTTGATTATTATGTGTGGAGCGCAGTTGGGCGAGTCACCAGCAAAACACCTTGTAACACCAAAGAAGAACTGAAGGCAAGGATTATGGCAGCATTCACCAACTTAAACAAGGAGACCGTCAAGAACAGTTGCAGGAGATTCCGAAGTCGTATGGAGACCGTGGTTGAAGACAATGGTGATTTTATGGAATAAATTTACTCTTTAGTATTTCAAGATATTTTAATATAATTTTGGTAAATATATCTGTTAGAATGAGATGTCAATGTTATTTTAATTTTTGCGTAATTTAGACGACAATTTATTCGCTGCACCCTGTATATATATATGCACACATATAATATATATGGGTATATATATATATATATATGCACAGCTACACCCACATATATATATATATATATATATATGTATGTAAGTATATATGCACGGAGAGAGATAGAGAGAGCGAACGAGCGAGCGTTTTATTGAAATTGAAAAAACTTTGGCAAGTTTCACATAACACAGCACCAGACAAAAGTGAAATATTCCCACAATAAAATGGCGTCTGGCACCCTCCACCCTCACACAATTATATATGTGTATGTGTGTGTGTGTGTGCGCATGTGTTTGTGTGTGCGTGCATGTGTGTATGTATGTATGTATGTATAATTAAAATTTAGTTGTCTGGAACTTTAAGTTGCGTCTGATTTTTTATTCAATCAGTTAAATAAACCATCATGAGAAACCGGAGGTCCGAGTCAACATGATTTTTTTAATTATTCGTTATTATTCTGAAAGTTACTTTAAAACAATAAGTTAATAAGCACGGGCACACACCCATACACATACACGCAAACATTTCTAAATAACACTGCTGAAGTTGAGTATAACATCCTATGTAGTTAATTGTAGTCATCTTTGTGAAGATTGTTATTTCCTAATCGAAATTGTTAAAGTTTTTTCTGTTTAAAATCTTTTCTAAACGTTCTAATGTTTGACCATTGAGATAAACCATTATCTTTTATATTGATCCATATTAAGAGTCATGAATTTTTTTGAAATGCATCTCAGTTGGAAAAGCCGAAAAGATGATGTGGATGTGTTTCTAAATAATCCCTTACTACCATTGATGAAACGGTAAAGTTTTCTATTTAACCCGGGTACAAATTCTACAGAAGGATAATAAACCTTCCACCGACATTTCCCGATCAACAATCATGATAGAAAACAATTTAATTGAAATAATTTGAAATTAAGACATCAACAGCGAAGAATTTTATTACCAGTAATTCCATTAAGCCTAGTGAGTTAAATTGCTCGTTTAGAACTAATGCTTAATACCTACTTAATGAAACCCTGAGGCAATCATTTGCAGAGATTATATTCACAAAATAAGACGTGGACGGCCTTAGTAAACATTAGAGTGATATGGCGTCAGGTGAACTAAAATACTACTGTTACAATTGCACTCTTTCAGAAGGTGAAAAGTTACCAAACTATCATGGCCTCAATATGCAAACTACAAGATTGAGTTTGTCATCATTGAGATTTACACATTATTATTAAGCTGGCATATATATAACTAGTCAAACAAAATAAAGAATATATGAGAATAGTTGAATATGGAACGATAAGTTTAGTTTAATCTAATGAATCTGTTTTCGCACCCCATCTCTGCAAACAAGTTTAATTGTAAAGAATATGAAAGGGTTAAAAATAAAATTTGCGTGTATACACATAAGCACACAGAAAGTCACACACTCACACACACGTATGTACTTATGTATATATGCATGTATATACACATATATGCACGAATATATAAATATATACATACGTACGCATATGTATACATATACATACACACATATATATACATACATACAGACAGACAGACATACGTACGTATGTATGTGTGTATGTGTGTATGTATTCAATTTTAGTCTTTGGTCTTTCGATGTCAAATCGCTACAAGTTCTCAACCTCGATATCATAACTGCAGAAAACAATCATTTGTCTTCCACATATTCTCTGAGTAACAAATTGTTATTATTATGATTATTATTATTATTATTATTATTATTATTATTATTATTATTATTATTATTATTATTATTATTATCATCATCATTATTATTATTATTATTATTATTATTATTATTATTATTATTATTATTATTATTATTATTATTATTATTATTATTATTATCATTATTATTATTATTATTATTATACTTTAAGTCTTCAACTACTTTAGTTTATTCTCTGTTCAGCTTATTTTCAACTCATAAAATAAGAAGATAAAAAGTAAATTCTTCATTTTAGAATAAAGAGTAGATATAGATATAAAAAAAATGCAGAGGTGAAACGAAGTGTGTGAGTGTGTGTGTGTGTGTGTATTTGTATGTGTGTGGTGTCGGGGGGTGAGGCAGCAGAAGAAGACAAAAAATAAAACGAAACAACAAATATATGAAAAAAAAATATAGCAGGGCGGGAACAGCGTACATCTCTAGCAATAGTAAAAGGAAATACTCAGTAGTAAAGGTTTAAGAAAAAATAAGTAAAAATAAAACAAAAACGAACACATGAAATAAATAACCAAAAAGCAATTCATCTATGTATTTAAATAAATAAATAAATAAAATTATTGCAAACAAACTTAAGAAGTAAACATACTAAACAACCAAACATAAGAACTTAACAAATAAAGTAAAGCTAACTTGTACATCGTGAAGCTTGTGTGACAAGCACAGAAGTTCGATATATGGAGATTTGACAAACCATGAAATCCTCAAAGGCCGTAAGCATACGATCCATAAATATGGTTGAGGTTCACAATTGGCATTAGACACTGACAGACCGAACCTACTGCTCTCATATCTAAGATTTTTTCTCTTCCTTTTTATAGATTTATTTTTAAAAAATATCAATTATCTCTCTATCTCCTTAATTCTCTCTCTCTCTGTGCATGCATACATACATGCATGCACATACATACATACATACACACATACATACATACATACATACATACATACATACATACATACATACATATATATATATATATATATATATATATATATATATGTATATATATATATAGGTATATGTAAATGCATGTATGTATGTTTACACACTCACACACTCACGTACATGTATACTTTGAAAAGTATTTTATATATGTATGCGTGTGTGTGTATTAGTGTTTCTCTGTGTGTGTGCGTGTATGTTAACATTTATAATATAGACATTTTAATTTAATGTGTATACGAGGTTGTGTACATAGGCACACACACACATGATTTTTTTTTGTAAATATGTATGTAAGTACACAGGTTTACAAGTGGGCGGAAAAGTGCGTATGTACATAATAAATGTAAATCCTATGCATATTTGCCATAAATTTCTACATAAAAGTTGTAGGTTGGTCAAGAATTACGAAAAAGCAAGAGCAGCGGAATTTTATTTTCGTTTAAAAGGTTATTCACCTGTGGTCGGTGGTTCAAATCCGCCTTTCGAACCATTGAAATGAAGCAATTGGATGGTGGCCTCCGATGTTAGTTGCGTAGGGGCTTTTAAGTATCAAGTTTCTTTTTCCACTAACTTCAACTCGCTTGATTTTGCAGAGTGTTCAAGAAAAGAAACCATTTAGTAAAATTTAAGATCGATTCAAAATAGGTTAGTCTCCATTTTTTTTAAGGTAACCTTGGCCTGGAAAAAAATTACAATTGTTATATGCATGTGTCTCATAATCATTTGTATACACGGACACGACGAATACTTCAGGTACCAGGATGTATGAAAATATATTCTACGCTTAACACCGGAATAAAATGTGGCCCTTACAGTTTTCTACATATAATAAATCCATGACCAACAGTGTGTTTGCTATACTAGTACTCATGTCAACATTACGGAATACAGGATTGGACACAAGAAGAGATTCCATTGATGTTTAAACATGAAACTATTAACCACTGTCTCACATTTCCATACCAACTGCGATATTGACCGCCTCTACCTAAAACGGAAACAAGGTGGCAGAGCCTTACTATCGATTCAAAAAAGTTTCGAAGTGATATGTCTTTGATAGCAACGACTAACCACCGAAGTGCATCTATGGATAAAGTCTGCAAACATGAAGAAACCAGTATCGTGGGAGTTGGGAACATACTCAAGGAAGCAGTACGGCCCTATTGCAAAAGAACATCTGATGAAAGAATTTCTGTTTAATATCAGAAGGTCATGCACTACTATGTTGTCAGAAAACTTCAGAGTGAGTATAGAATAGATAATCAAAGGACTCTGTCTTTGACCAACAACCGGTATATTAGCTCTCACTTTGAAAAATATCTAGAAACAGGAAATAAATGCAGCAAAACACCTTTGCACAAAAGAGATAGGAATACGACAACAGATGCAGACTCTGTGGAATTAACACTGAAAATGTGTTAATTCAGCTGTCCAAAAAATGTCATCACGAAAATATCTACCTGTGAGGTATGATGTAGCAGTCAAAATACTATATAATGTAATCCTCCTTAGAAATGATAGTCATGAAGACCAAACTGCAATACATGACTGTGATGTTGAGGATGTAAGCAACCATAATATGAAAGAATATCAATGGAATGTTCCTGTCAAAGCCTCAATAAAATGTAAGCATAATAGACCAGGTAAAATGGTCTTGAGCAGAAGAGAGGAACAGTAGTAGAAATCAGTTTTCCAGTAGATATTAACATAATATTGAAGATGAAATAAAAATAAAACATCAATGAAGATTTAATGAAGAACTGTGCAGATACTACATCAAGACTTTATTTTTACAACTGCAGTCAAGGCGGTGAACTGGCTCAAAAAAATACCTAACGGCATTTCGTCCGTTTTTATGTTCTGATTTCAAATTCCGCCGACGTCGACTTTGTCTTTCATCCTTTCAGGGTCGATAAAATAAATACCAATTGAACATTGGGGTCGATGTAATCGACTCATCCCAACTCCCGAACTTTCTGGCCTTGTGTCAAAATGTGAAATCAATTTAGGCATAAGGCCAACAATTTTGAGATGACGGAATTAACAGATTATATCCTTTGTAATTGACTGGTACTTTATTTTATAGAATTCGAAGGGAAGAAAAGCAAAGTCAACTGCAATGCAAATTGAACTCAGAACGTAAAAGAGCCGGAAAAAATACGACATAGGTATTTAGTCCGACGCTCTAATGATTTTGTAAATCCTTCACTTTTTTCTGATTTCTGATTCAGGCACCTGATCAAGAGTTTTTAAGGTAACTTAATTGGTATTTTATGTTATAGACTCCGTAAAGATGAAAGATAAGTTGACCTTCGAGTAATTTGAACTGAGAAGATATAGAACCAGAGGAAATACGCAAACCATTTCTTTTGAAGTGCAAGTGATACTGCCAACTCATTATTCTGATTGCAGTAGTAATATTGAGTTCAATTTTTTGTTACAAGGCCAGCAAATACAGTGGCGTGGGTAAGTTGATTACATCAACCCTAGTGTTCAGCTGAAAGTTATTTCATCGACCCCTAAGAATCTTGCCCGGCGTGACGCCGTGTGCCTAAATGATTAGTGTAATTATGATTAATGTAATTATTGGTATATTTGTTTTCAACGTTATGTGAATCAACATTAACCAAAATAGCAGGGTTTCACAAAACCGGAAAGGATACGGGTAATTAAGAAACCACGAGCATTAAGAAAATTCTGAAAATATGTAAAGCATACCCGTTTATCGCGTGATAGGTAGGTATGTGCACGTATAGACAAACAAACATATGTGTATGAACAAATATGTCAACGCTTACAAATCCACACAAGAAATAGCGTGCATTCAAGAACATATACATATAATTCAGAAGATATCTATCTAAGCACCAACTTACATGAATACACGCATACATGCATTCTTACATACATATTTATACATACATGCATATATACATATCTTTATAGATTAGAAACTAATTCTTTATTGGTGAGAATTATTTTAAAACATCAGAGCATACATATCATCGAAAACAGTAATAATATACAGGATTTTTCTAAATTTCAACATTTAGCACTTTTTACCGTTATTGTTATCTAAATTCCAACGATGGAACAAGCTTCATGGTTAGAAACCCGATAAAATAATTTTTAAAATTAAGAAATACATACATATGTACAAACAGTAAAACAAACCCTCTAGAATAGGTGATAATTGTGTAACCTTTAACTTGGTAACGGACCTATCAGCTCTCTCACACATTTTATCTGTCTTTTCTAACTTGCCCGTATTAGTTGTTGCTCTTCTGTGCTAATTTGTTAGCCCCAAATCACCAATCTAAACCTCTGCGAAAAAGTCATCTCTCTTTCTCTCGCTAGTTATGCTATTTTTCATCACAAATTCAAGAATTGCAACTTTTCTAATTGGAAATACCATCTGCTCATGATGTAATTTGTTGATTTGACCCCAGTCAGTTTTCACTGAGTATACATATGATTAAAGCATTCCAATCATAGCCAACTGATACTTTTGCTTAGCTATTTCCAGTTTATCCGTCCTATTATAATAGTGTAGGGTACCGTTTGACCGAGAATAAAGTGCAATTTTCATCAGTTTTTCAACCTTGCAGAGACTTTCCCTCCTTGTCTAGTTCCTGTTAATGTATTTTGTTGTATGCATTGTCTTGCTGAAATTCAATCTGAACATTAACTTACATTGAGCTTATCAATCTGAGAAGGCCTAAAACGGCTATGATGCCAACTTTTATTTGTAAACCTGAAGTGGAAAAGGTAAAAACAAAAAAGTTAATTTGTTAGGAATCATAAACTGATAAAGAGTGTTTTATATCGAAAATGATGTGTTTCCATTAAGGAGGAAGTAAACAAGCGAAGAAGAAAATATTGAATGTACAGTGACTACAAAAAACAACAGCAAAATGGTACATCTTATGGTGTAAAATTGATGTCAAGTAAGAATATACATGCAATTGTATGCAGTGTAATGGTTCATAGTGAAATAACTTCCAATAGTCCTTAGGTACTATGATTATTTTCATACTAATCAATGTTGCATGTTCTTTCTTTAAGTCGCAAGGTAACTATATAATCAGCGAGCTAGTTTTCAGTGAGAAGATGGAGCATTGATTAACCGAATTAGATATGACGTGGTTTTGAGCTCATCCTCATTGTGCAGCACTTTTGGAAACCCTACCTCTGGTATATTAAAGCCTCGAGTGAAATTTGGTCGGTAGAAACTCTATGGAAGTGCATTCAAGGAGACTTTTTTGTTCTTGAATGGTTGAATTGATCAAGTACCTATTTTAAATCAGCCTTCTGGCTCTTGAGTATATTTTGTATTTATCAGCGTCCACTCTACTGTAAGCATTTGGGTCAGGTTTACGATCTAATTATAACATCTTCCCTTGGCACTCCGTCGCTTATGACGACGAGGGTCTCTGTTGATCCGATCAACGGAACAGCTTGTTCGTGAGATTAGCGTGTAAGTGGCTGAGTACTCCGCAAACACGCGTACCCTTCACTTACTTCTCAGGGAGATTCAGTGTCACACAAAGTGTGATAATGCTAGCCCCTCGAAATACAGGTAGTACTAATTTTTGCTAGCTGAATGGACTAGAGCACCGTGAAATGAAGTGCCTTCCTCAAGGACACAACGCGCTACCGGGAATCGAAAACGTGACCCTACGATCGCGAGCCGAATACTCTAACCACTAAGCCATCGTCTTCACTAAAAATTAAAACGTATTTAAATCACTCTTTCGACGCAAGCGACCGAAATTGGCAAATACACTGACTAAGTAATATATAAATGCACATTAGGCAGCGAGATGGCAGAAACGTTAGCACGCCGGGCGAAATGCGTAGCCGTATTTCGTCTGCTGTTACGCTCTGAGTTCAAATTCCGCCGAGGTCGATTTTGCCTTTCATCCTTTCGGGGTCGATAAATTAAGTACCAGTTATGCATTGGGGTCGATATAATCGACTTAATCCGTTTGTCTGTCCTTGTTTGTCCTCTCTGTGTTTAGCCCCTAGTGGGTAGTAAAGAAATAGGTATTTCGTCTGCCGTTTCGTTCTGAGTTC
>NC_042997.1:55764388-55804388 GCF_006345805.1 Octopus sinensis | reverse complement strand
ACGTATGAATGTATTTATGTATATATGTATGTATGTATGTATCTATCTAGCTATCTGTGCGTGTGTATGTATGTTTGTGAGTGGGTGTGTGTATGTGTGTGTTTGTGTATACACACATGTGCTTGCAAGTTGACTTTATGAATTTTTATGTAGTGGGCGAGCCTACCTTTCTTCCCACTTTTATATATTTTTCACGCAAAATTTTTATATGTTATTTCCTCTGCTTTTATTTTGAATTAAACTATTTTCTCATTTTTTCGACGATACATGTTCATATACTTTTTTCTCGATACAGTTCTATGCTTGCCCTTGTAAAGAATGGTACCGCAATTTACATATCTTCGCTGTCGCGCGTTACCGCGTAGCATAATGTTCTATCAGTTCTCTATGTCATATACCATCTCCTCGACGCCAAAATTAATGATTTTATTGCCCTACTTCGAAACTCACGTATCTCTCATTCTCTTTTGAAACCCTCATCTCGCCTGTCCCCTACCTAGCCTCTTTTTCTTTCGGTAAACATACCCACTCTTTTCCTTTTATGGCTACATGCCTACTAGCAATTGATCTCTTTGGGGTTTTTTTTGGGGGGGGGGGTTCAACTTGCCATTTGATGATATAAACAACTCGAAGGTAATCGGACCCGAGGGTCAGCTAAACGGGTTTTATATGTGTTACAAGTTATGTAACCAATATTGTGTAGCTATGAAACATATGTAGTCTTTACCTTTTCCATTCTCGATTTATATGTGTGTGCGTGTGTGTATCTATCTATCTATCTATCTATCTATCTATCTATCTATCTATCTATCTATCTATCTATCTATCTATCTATCTATCCATCCATCTATCCATCTATCTATCTATCTATCTATCTATCTATCTATCTATCTATCTATCTATCTATCTATCTATCTATCTATCTATCTATCTATAGATATGATGAGCCTGATATTTTAATAGGAGTGATTTCTATTGAATCACATATGATGACGAGGTGTTTTTTGTGATATCCCAATAAGCACACAAAGTTTACTTGATTAACAACCATCTTGATTCAGAGTGTAACTTTATATTCTGGCAATATATTTATGTTTTATATGGAGATGGAAAAATAATGTTACATCCATACCCTTTCCGAAAGTACAATGGAATAAGTAAAGTGAACTAGTTTCAATCATGAATTAAAACTAGATCGAGGTTCCGTTTGTTGGAAGATTATTTCTTGTTCAGATTTCATTCAAATATATAGAATTCACCATTAGAAAATTCTTAACTCAGGGTTAATAAAAAGAATAGTTCCACAATGTAGTTTTGTAAATATAAACTGCATTGTGTGAATAATAAAGCAATCTAATATTTATCATAAAGAGTTTGTTAAGAACATGGATGCCGATATAACCAAAAACATGTCGATGATATATAACTCTCGGTTACCAACAATTCCAATGTTTAAAAGAGCTAGACCTAATTAGCGAATTCTCCGAGGATATAAGCCTGGAATTTAGCCAAGATAAATATTTGTGTCTGTTAGTAGATTACTAAAAATATTGTAGATCAGCAAGAAAAACATCAATATCAAGGGAGCTTTATGTCTTCCCTATTTTAGAAGATGAATTTTGTACGTGTCATGGGAGTGATAAAAACATATTGTATGATAAGGCTGTTAACAAAGAGTGACAATACCTAGGCTAGGAAATGTGACACACGGGACTTTCATCGTATGAAAGCAGATGAGGTTTAGAAATTCGGTGGGTATTGAGTGGTCAGTTAAATAATCCATAAGTATTCGTCTATATTATAATACTCAAGCTATAGCAGTAAGAAACAGTATCTATCACTTATATAAAAAATGGCTGAGTGCTCCGTATAGACGAGTTGGCTGAGCGCCAAACTCGCGAACAAATGGTTGATAGTTCCCCTTGCATTAAATTTCCATAAACTATTATTTTGAAAAGAATGATATCTTTTTTAATATAAAAGACTGTATTTTTATTAAAATAACACCTTAACAAATCAATTTAAAATTACAAAAAATATTAGACATATCGAATAAAAACACGAAAAAGTTAGCGAATAGTCATATTTTCCAAACTTAAGTACCTTTGTGAGATGTTTATGTCTATTAAAATATTATCAAAATAACAAAAGAGAAAAGCTTTCAACCAGAACAGAGTAATGAACATAGATTGTTGGGAGCTGAGCTTTGTTCAGCTGTAGTTTATATTTAATTGTTGGATATGGAGGAAGCTAAAGTGTCTATGGTTTTTATAGGCTTCCAAGACCTGTGAGATCGCTGCCCATTAATATTTCTCTTGAGTCTTTGTTAGTGAAAACCCATGGGGTAGATATGAATAGGAAGGTGATTCCAAAAAGTTGCCGTCCTGGGTAAAAACAACTAGTCGCATTCAGTAATTTGCGTAGCGACTGGAGGAGTCAACACAACAAGAGTCGGGAAATAGGGAAGGAGATGGAGATGGATGCTCAAGAAGAGGTGGTATAAGCATAATAGTCAGAAAAGCATAGACCATTATAGGGGTAGTTTGTTTGTGCTAACATATTTAATGTTGTAAGCATCAGTTATCGAATTAGAAATACTTGTTGGGTGCGGAAAACACAATATTAACTAAATGATTAAGATTTTTTTAAACATTTCTGCAAACTACGTGAGACAACTTTAAGGTTTGTCATGAAGTAAAGAAAAGTCTATACTTTTCCGAGGAAGTCTTATCCTCAGCTCGGTATAGACTTCGCCGTATTTGGTGAGACAAACTAAATCAAAAGATTAACCTTAGAAAAGAACCAAAAGCTATGATTCTAATTGCTCAGTGATACTTCAGTGCCTTATTTTCTGTTCGGCAGCACTTGACAGTTTATGATGATATGAAATGACTTCATAGTGGCTTATGGTTATTGACCAAATGCCCTTTCTTTTACTTATTATGTCTTTGATGCACTTGAAAATTGCTTGAACATGGTAATGATCCATTTTCTCCCATACAAATATTATTTTTTCCCCATAGATTCAGTAGCTCAGGATTTATAGCAAAAAGGAAACGCTCAACAACACTATAAACAAGTAGAACCAGTTAAACAAACTATTATTATTTGGGTTCGGTCAAGCATGTATGTAAATCCCCCAGCTATACGTATGCTTGACTGAGACCAAACAATGACATATACACAAACGACAGTCCCTTATATTTAATCACCGTCAACTAATACCAAAGAAAACCTTTTTTGTGAAAAAAGAAATCTCTACTGCTCCTTCCTTCCCACTCACATTATATAAGCATATACATTTTTCTTGCCCATCTCCATTTTCTACACAATCACATCTTTCTCCTTATAATCCTTAATTTTTATATACATCATTCCCCCGATGACATGTATCCCTCACCAAAAGATGGTTAAGTAAGCTGAAACTTAGATGCCTTCAGGTTTTTCTTGTAAAAATAATTAATAAATATCATATTCGACTGAAGTGTTAAGTGATTCCTCACTTTAATATTCAGCTGTTTGACACCCACCACACAAACACACACACAGACACACACACACACACACGTTTACATATAATCATAGGCTTCCGAGCCTCACAGCGGAGCCTGGTTCAATGTGGTACCATCACCCTCGACTGGTACTCAGCTCGATAGTGACTGTCTGCGCATCGGCGTTTCCTTGAGGCTTGGCCTCCAGATCTGTGCTCCACATGAATGCTGCTACGGGTCTACTCCCCCAACTGTCATACCACCCTTAACAAAATCATAACGCATCGCCTAGACACTTTCTCAGCTCGGGCCAGCAGGGTTAAACCTAGAGGATGGTAAAAGGCCTGACGGTTTGACAGTTTTCCCGTTCCGGGATGTCACATGCTGTGACATCTTCTTCAGCGGCAACTTGGTGTGTTCAGCTACCAGCCCAGACGCCGCTGCACGTCAGAGTGAAAGAAAGCAAACTATCAAAGAATTGGTCACTTTCTGACAGGTTTATGGTCGAGCCTGTGGCAATGGAGACCTCCGTTGTTCTCGGCCCCCGGACCATATCCCTGCCCAATTCTGTCGGGGAAGATCTGTCTCTCTGTACGTACGAGCCCCGTGAGTCACAATGGTTGTTCTAGGGCAGGGGTCGGGGAAATTCTTTAACCAATTACCCCAAAATATATGTATTTATGTCGACGTTACCCCCTTGATTTGAAAGGAAGAAAATCATAGGCTCCTTGAATTCACAAGATTTATTAAATCCATTTATATGGACAATTCAATTATAAATATAAAAATTATAAAACAAATGCGATAGAATTAATTAATATCCTCATTATGAAGCAAAAAGATTTTTGTTGAAACTTTTTCATTTTTGTTACAATTACATCAAAATTGGGGCATTTTGGTGCCAGAACAATTTGGATACAGTCTTCGGGGTCCAATCGAATACTCTGCTTTATAATTTTTGTTCATTAGAGTAGAAGATCCTTGTTCGCAAAGGTAGGATGTTACAAAAGTTAGCAACTTTTTTACTGTCTCCTCATGCCAGTAGAAAAATTTCTGTCGTGACAGGGAACACGTTTTTATTTATATATATAATTTTACTTATGTCTAATGAGTCCTCATTACCCACCAAAATTTCATTCGTACCCCACTTGGGGTAATTTACCCATGTTCGCCGACCCCTGTTCTAGGGCATGCTATCTTTCGGGGCAATACCTTTTCCATTTTGCCTGCTGGGAACTTGAAGCGGTCTGAATTACAGAAAATCGAGAGAACGTAAGAATTTCGTAGCTTACTACAACGAACAATTAACTTATAAAACTTCTGAAAAAACAACCCACCCCCCCAAAAAAACAAGCAATAAATAAATAAATAAAATCTATTATAAGCTGGAACAAAAACTTTCCACATACACCAACACATACCCATGCACACACGCTCATACTCACGCACACACGAACGCAAACACATATATATACACATGCATATACACACACCTGTACACATTCACACACGTCAGTACATGCGTACACTCACAGAGACACGCACATCACTCAACCTCTCGATCCCGCGTCCTACTACAGTTACACTCTATTGCTATTGATCTGTTAGACCCACACTTACACACGCACCCACATACAAACACACACGCACAATTATCCTACTGTCCCACGCAGTACTCCCTAATATACAAACACACTAATCCCAAACAGCAAACGTACACAAATACAGACACACATACAAAAACATGAACATACACGCACACTTCATACTCACACAACACATTATTCAGTTTTATTTCAAGATTTCTTGCCAATAGAGAAAGAGTCGGTTTCTAACATAGTTCCAGGGTTCCTTCATTGGAATTTCAACATCAACAGGATACTTTTGCATGTATGTAGATGTGCAGATTTGCATGTTTTGTTTTATGCATATATTCTCATGCATATACTGTAGTTGCATATCTAGACATGCTCATACATACTTAGATGATAATCTTCTGGAAAGTTTCACTGCTTTTTACGGTTCCAGTGATGGCTTGGATCTGTAGTCTTCGAATCAATTTTCTCTTTTCTGGTTCTGAGAAACCTAATTTCTCAAGATTGGTATTTAGGTAGTGTGTTATATGTGGAGGCGCAATGGCCCAGTGGTTAGGGCAGCGGACTCGCGGTCATAGGATTGCGGTTTCGATTCCCAGACCGGGCGTTATGAGTGTTTATTGAGCGAAAACACCTATAGCTCCACGAGGCACCGGCAGGGGATGGTGGTGATCCCTGCTGTACTATTTCACCACAACTTTCTCTCACTCTTACTTCCTGTTTCTCTTGTACCTGTATTTCAAAGGGCCGGCCTTGTCACTCTCTGTGTCACGCTGAATATCCCCGAGAACTATGTTAAGGGTACGCGTGTCTGTGGAGTGCTCAGCCACTTACACATTAATTTCACGAGCAGGCTGTTCCGTTGATTCGGATCAACCGGAACCCTCGTCGTCGTAACCGACGGAGGGCTTCCTCCTCCTTAGTGTGTTATATATTCAAGTGCCCCAATAATTATAGGTATAAACCTGAACTTGTTATCTGGATAGAGTAGCTGTAGATTCCTCAATAGTTCAGCGTAGGTATTTTCTTTTTCGCTGATCTTTAGTTTGATGTTAACATCCACTGGGCAGCTGATTACCACAACTATACACTGTTTCTTTTCCCTATCTCAAATTGCTATGTCATGTCTATTGTGTTTACATTTTATTGAGGTTTTCACTGGGAAATTCTATCAGTACTCCTTCTTATTATGGGTGGTTATGGCTTCAACCATACCGTAAGTTCTTATTTCTTTGGCGTCGAGGGTTACCCTTCTGACAGGGCCTGTATGTATGTATGTATGTATGTATGTATGTATGTATATATGTACGTGTGGTATATGTATATATATATGTATATATATGTGTATATATATATATATTATATATATATATATATAATATGTATATATATATATCATATATATATATATATATATATATATATATATATATATATGTGTGTGTGTATGCATGCAGAGAATGAGAGAGAGAGAGAGAGAGATTAAGATATATATATATATATTATATATATATATATATATATATATATATATACGGCTGCAGATAAACATATTGGCTTGATAAACAGGTAGGCAACATTTACATGACAAAGTGAATGTTATGTTCAAACAATTCTTAAGAGTTCCATCGCTAAATCAGAAGTTCCCGTTTTTTGTTGACCCCCAACGCCACGTTAGATTATAACAACATAGGAAAAGCCTATGAAAGTAGCAAAAAGGATAAAGAGATTTTGGCTAGATGATAACATCAGCTACAGTTACCTACTGAAGAGAATTGTCATGAGTAATATTAACATCATTTTATTCCATTTTTTTTTCGTCATTACATGTCTTATAGGCTCCTTCCATCGACAGAAACCTCATAATTATTAGTTAATGTTTTTTTGCCTTAAAACCAATTTGAGAACCAACAATTTACAATATATCTATCTTTATAGCTGCATCGAGAACGGAAAAAGTTTTGTTCTCAACAAATCAGTTTAAATCTTAAAAGAGGAATAAATGACAAAGAAACAAAATGGAGAATATCTTTTATGCTGCTATAAACTTACTTTGGTTTAAAACAGCGTTATATAGTTTCATGGAGGCGTCCTTGACTTAATTGCATATTTAAGTGTAAGAAAATCTACTTCGAAACACGAATCTAAAGTCATGGCTTGACAAATACACACACACACATACACACACATACAGGCATACACACACGCACACACACACAGATAGATATAGATACATATAAAAACATATGTCTACTTATATTCAGAAAGATAAACACATATATACATTTACACGCACACACATATATATATGCAAATATATTTACATAGAGCATAAAAATACAGAATACCGAGAAGGGAATACATGATTTCTTAACTCAACAGCTGTTTCGGGAACTTCGGAGTTGCATAATAATTGTAATGTTCATAATTTGCTGATGTAATTTGCAAAAAGTCTTGAGTGTGCAACCAGTAAACAGTCACATGGAAATATTATCCATAAGTCCCGCTCTTCTCACAACCACAGTTATGTCTCAACCGTTTGTTGAACGTATCCAGAAAGCCCTACATAAGTTCTTTAAGAATTAGAATCTCATTCGAAAATAGCACTAAAGTAGCTAACGTCTGCGATGTGACTCTTGACTTAGATGCAATCGTATATTACCCTTACCATAAACCGAATGAATCGCTACAATATATCAAAGTCTCTTCTAATCTCCTTTGATTTCCCTTAATAATATAACTGATAAACTAATGAAGATATCTTTACGAATCATGCTCTGTTACCCTGCAACTGAATACTCCTGCAGCCAATACTCGCTGGTATTCCAGCCACTTCGGAGGTTGAATAATCTCAAATCTGCTCATCACTACGCCGCATGCATGCATTCATGTATGTATACATATATGTATGTATGTCTGTTTTTACAGATAGAATAAAAAGGAAAATGCACAAAATGCATAAATTTTTTATGAAATGAACCGATTTTGCTTTTGTTAATCATTGACTATGAAAATAGTGAAAATATTACAATTTTATATCATAAGAAATTTTAAGTCCATGCTAGTATCAGGAAAGTTATTTCTTGAATAACGGTGTGTCATATATATATTTATAATACACTGACACACGAACTTGTACACATACATGAACTCGGGCACACAAAGTTTCACACACAAACGTATACACAATTATATCTTATTAAACAGTATGACTTTGAAATCAAAGCTTCGCGGAAAGATTTTCAAACAGGCGTCTTAACATTCTGTTTTCGACGAAACTTCAATATGTCAGTTATACTTGCTACATAATAACGCGTCTGAATGCTTCGCTGTCGGACTTTTCAGCACCGGATACATATGTTTATGTAACTGTTTGAATGAAAATGAATTTTATACAAACGAGCATTGTTTTTAAACAATTGAATTTTCAACTAACGGAAAAAATAATACTCCGGAGAGGATAATAAAACAATTTGGCGAAAAGAAAGGCAGTAGTATTAAGACTCTAGCGCTTCATTGAATCATTTTTTTCGTTTAATATCTGGTATTTTTACTTTTAGAACACACACACACTCACACAGAGTTGCATATATGTATATATCACCGTGATCACCGTGACCGACCAGGCTATCAGATGTTGCTTGCTACACATCGCAGGTCACAATGCGCTTCGCATTGCATTAGCCTTCAAATGACGCCATCCCACTGGCTAAGCGAGCAGACCAACAAAAGAAAGAGTGAGAGAAAGTTGTGGCGAAAGAGTACAGCAGGGACCGCCACCATCCCCTGCCGGAGCCTCGTGGAGCTTTTAAGTGTTTTCGCTCAATAAACACTCACAACGCCCGGCCTGGGAATCGAAACCGCGATCTTACGACCGCGAGTCCGCTGCCCTAACCACTGGGCCATTGCGCCTCCACATATGTATGTGTGTGTGTGTGTGGGTGTGTGTGTATAATTATATACATATACATATATGTATATAATATATATATATATATATAATAATATATATATTATATATATATTAAGGTATGTAGAAAAATACAACATGGACAAGAACGTATAACTTATGAAGACGATACAATAAACATGGACAGGACATTCGAACCCCTCAGTCTTCAGTCAAGAACCGGATCATCGTAGTAATTTCGGCTGATTAATCTTGAGATTACTAGATCACGGCCACCCCTCCAAGAAAAACTAAGCAACGAGCATTAGAAAAACTAAGCTGGAAGCGTAGATTTCCTGGAAGAAGGATCGAATGCATACGAACACCAGGACAGCAAAAGGGACAGATATAAAAAAAAGAAAAAAAAAAAAAAAACAATAATGGAAGACAGAACATGAAATACAGAAGCATTAACGGTGAAAACAAACAACAAGTGTCTTACGACTGATAACAAGCAAACAAATTTTTTCTCTAGCGCATTGGAAAACCTTTATAGCGGCGGACGAGAAACAACGATGTTAACACGACGAGGGTCAGAGCTGAAAGGCAGATTTTTCGGCCAACAGTCACGTGACAGAGAAGAGGGAAAAGAAAAGAAAGAGAAGCCAAAGGAAGAGAAGAGAAAGGGGAACAAAACGCAACAAGAAAGAAGATAAAGAAGGAATCAGAGAGGAGAAGGGATGGGTGTCGAAGAATGACCGTGTGAGTGCAGAGCGAGACAAAGAAATAGGAGGGTAGTGGAAGACTAGACCAAAGGATCAGAGGAAAGAGAAGATGATAGAGAGAAAAGAGAGAGAGAGAGGGGGACAGATCAAGTAAAAAATGAGAGAGAGAGAGAGACAAAAACAGAGAGTCGTACCAATTATTAGAATATGTGTTCACATTAATGATAAGGGGGTACGGGGCGCCTGGAATATGTTAAGGTATGTAGAAAAATACAACATGGACAAGAACGTATAACTCTTAGAAGACGATACAATAAACATGGACAGGACATTCGAACCCCTCAGTCTTCAGTCAAGAACCCGATCATCGTAGTAATTTCCGGCTGATTAATCTTGAGATTACTATATATATATATATATATATATATATATATATATATACGTGCATATATATGTATAGCTATGTGTTTACACAGACATACCTACACATGTATATATCAAATACAAGAAGCTGTTTTCGGCATAAGTCCAATTCTTGCATATCTGATGAGCATAAGTGCATTGTTCTCATTCTCAATTTGGAGTTTCTAACTTTTAAACTCGCCACTACTTACATTCGTGGTTTATTGCTTTCAAATTTTTGGTACAAGGCCAGCATTTTAGGGGCGGATGGTAAGTTGATTACATCAACATCAGTGTTAAACTGTAACTTATTTTATCGATCCCGAAAGGATGAAAGGCAAAGTCGACCTCGGCAGGATTTGAATTCAGAACGAATGATAGACGAATGACGAATGTCGTATTAATACCACTTGTGATTTTTATAATTGTCCGTATTGTTTGCGATGTTGCTATCATTATGATTCGAGGTGGTTGGAAAGGCAAGTCCATGCCGTTCAACAGCGTTGTGAGGCGCTGGGAAGACGGTCCAGTTATATTGCTCGGAGTCTGGTTCGGTCCAGCCCTTCAGGCAGAGAAAAACTGGGACGACGTGACGAAAAGGGTGGCCAATCTCACCGAGAAATGGGCTCAGAGGAAGCTGTCCCGGAAAGGTCGAGCTATAGTGGTGAATGCGTACATCGCATTCGTCATCTATTACCGCTTGACTGTCGTCCCTTGTCCCTTATGTTTGCTGAACAAGCTGGTTCGCATACTCTTACACTTTCTGTGTAGGGGTTGCGTTCCGCTAGTAAGGCGCTCCATCTGCTGTCAACATCCACTGAATGGGCATGCCGTGTTTGCTGATGTATGAACATGCGCTCAGGCTACAGTGTTTCCTTGACGGTGAGTAGGTGTGGTCGTCGTTTGTCAGACTCGCTCTCCCACAGCTAGTCTCTTTGACTGAGCTGCAATCCTGCAATCCTGGATTAGGCGTCGACCGAGTAGGGACGCTTGGCACATCGAGTGCCGTTAAGCGCTCACAGCCCTCTGCCAGGCAGGCAATGCGGTCGGTGCTAGTTCCATTCTAGCGTTCTATAGAGGTTTAGTGGAGGGAAAGTGCGACGACGTTCTTGGGGAAACTCTGGGTATCAACGAGGATCAACTTACTGGTTTGTTTCGAAGAACTATCGACCCTGGGCCTATGACTGACTTCCAGAAATCCTTCGCCTGGCAGTGCTACCGAGGGGCGCTGCCCGTTCAGGATAAACTTTACAGACACGAAGGTGCCATCAGCCAGGCCTGCCCGAGGTGCGCGCATAGTGACGAAACCGTTCTGCGCGTCCTCATCCAGTGCGCGAGCATTGCTGAATCCATAGTGAAGATTGCCCCGCAGCCCTACTTTGGCCAGGAGGGGCAGGCAATTTTTATTTGTCTGGTGGCTGTAGCAAAAGAGGTAGTATGGTGGGCGTGTTTAAATAGGCTAAAGTCAGAAACTTTTCTCTTTGGCTAACCCCTCATCAACTTCTTCAAACTTCACTTGAAGAGGAAAGTGAGGTTGGAGAGGGAAGTGTTGCCTTCTAGCAAATTTTTTGAAAGGTGGGTTAATGTTGGGAAAATGGTCAGTGTGAAAGGACCAATTCTGAGTATACATCTGTGAAAAATAAAAGAAGTGCTCTTGACCTGTTGGTCAGGCATCCGTGGATTTTGTGTTTTTTTTCCCACGAGTAACCTTCAAACGCCTCCCTCTATTGGGAGTTTTACTTGTTTAATTCTTATTGTTCTTTATTGTTTACACATGGAAAATCCTTTGCATCGTTTTGTGTTGTCTTTTGTCTTGTTGCATGTTATTTTATGTTTATTTATATTAGTCCTTGTGGCTAATAAAAGAATAAATAATTCGACTTGGTTGCGCACTTGGGTCGATGTAATTCACTTACCCCTTCTTGAAAGAGTGCTGGCCGTGAGCTAAAATTTGAAACCATTACTAGTATTATTCGACTCAAGATTAGTCTTATTCCTGGTAGAATTCATGTGGGTAGTCGATCACTACCTGTAATACTAAATAACCACATGATTTCAATAAGGTATTAATAGCTCAAAACTCTTCTGATGATCTTTCTTCTTCCTAAGAGGCAAACTTTCAGTAGAAGCTCTACAAGACATTCCATTCAAATCTCCTTCATCCATTTGTCTACGTCATTACTCACGGTCTCTAATGCACCATTTATCACAGGTACAACCATTGCAAATTTCATCTTCCAAATCTCTGCAATCTCAAAATTTTCGGTAGTTGTAGATTTTCAACTTTTCATCTGCTTTCTTCTCAATCCTGGTATCACATGGACGTGATGGATCACTCAGTAAGCAATTTCAGTTTCTTTGTCTATTCCTGTAACATCTGGGAGAAAAGATTCCCCTCCTCTTCTTCATTCTACTACTACTACTACTACTACTACTACTACTAATACTACTACTACTGCTACTACTGCTACTACTGCTGCTGCTGCTGCTGCCGCCGCCTCCACCACCACTACGAACACGACCACCACGACCACCACGACCACCACGACCACCACGACCACCACGACCACCACGACCACCACGACACCACGACCACCACGACCACGACCACGACGACGATGACGACCACCACCACCACTACTACTACTACTACTACTACTACTACTACTACTACTACTACTTGACTTATACAATTCAAATATTAAAAATTTACGGTTCGTTCACAGTTTCTCACAATGAATTTGAGATTCGTAAAGTATTTCCAGTGAAGGCGTGTGGCTAAGTGCTTCGTGGTTAGGAGTATTCGGCTCATGATCGTAAGGTTGTGAGTTCGATTCCCGGCAGTGCGTGGGACAAGGCACTTTATTTCTCGTTGCTCCAGTCCGTTCAGCTGGCAAAAATGAGTAGTACCTGTAATTCAAAGTGCTTGCTTTTTCGCTTTCTGTGTCACGCTGAATCTCCTTGAGAACTACGTTAAGGGTGAGCTTGTCTGTGGAGTGCCCAGCCACTTGCATGTTAATTTCACGAACAGGCTGTTCCGTTGATTGGATCAACTGGAACCCGCATCGTCTTAACCGACGGAGTGCTGTTAAAGTATTTTCAATATATAACACTTAACATGTATGTTTTTGTGGTGGCATATGGCCTAGTGGTCAGAGATGCGGACTCGCGGTTGAGGGATCGCGGGTTCGAATCTCAGACCGGGCGATGTGTGTATTTGTGAGCGAAACACCTAAGTTCCACGCAGCTCCGGCAGACTACTAATGGCGAACTTCTGCTGACTCTTTCTCTAACTCTTTCCTCCTGCATCTTGCAGCTCACCTGCGACGGACCGGCGTCCCGTCCAGGTGGAGAACCTATACACCAAGGAAACCGGGAAACCGGCCCTTATGACCCAGGCGTGGCTCGTGAATGAACAAACAAAAACAACATGTATGTTTAAATTTTAAATGTATGTTTGAACGATAATGTTGATTTTTGTTCTTTAGATTACTACACGTGAAATGATATATTTATTTCTTTACTATCCACAAGGGGCTAAACACAGAGGGGACAAACAAGGACAGACAAACGGATTAAGTCGATTACATCGACCCCAGTGCGCAACTGGTACTTAATTTATCGACCCCGAAAGGATGAAAGGCAAAGTCGACCTCGGCGGAATTTGAATTCAGAACGTAACGGCAGACGAAATATGGCTACGCATTTCGCCCGGCGTGCTAAAGTTTCTGCCAGCTCGCCGCCTTACGTGAAAGGATATATTGAATAAATTTTCGCTTTCATATTTCTAATTCGCAATTTCTTCAAATCATGTTTGTTACTTTCAAGGTCTGAGAAGCCTTTTCACATTCCAAACATTTCATTCTGTTTATGTTTAGTTTCAAATAGTTAGCAATCTTTCATGTTGAAAAGGAGTGAGTTGTTCTGTCAATATATTGTAATGTGTAATAAAAATATCGGTCATAAAAAACTTCAGTAGTTTAAATTCTCAAATAAAATGTTTAAATTTAGAAAATGGCTACTTTCATTAATTGTCATCCAAATTTTAAAAAATTTTCAACTCCAATTTATAAACATTAATATTTTTGCAAATAAAGCAGGTCAAAATTTAGTTCCAGTTTTGTTTCGTTTACACGCTGCTTGTTAATTTGGTATATTCATTTGTCTATTAGTGGTTAATTTCAGCTGGGAGCGCTTATAAACACATTTATTTGTGTCATTAGTTTACAAATAAGTATGTCGTGTGACATTGTTATCCACTAGTGGCTCAATAATGTGTTAAGTAGCTATTACGACTTGTATCTCATTGGATGTTTAGCATTTCATCGGTATCAATGAGATCCTAAATCACTCATTTCCTCCTTTTAAAATACTCTACTCTTTTGATATTATTTCCGAGAATATAAGAGTTTTAATAGTTGTATCTAATGATTAATTCCATTGGCGAAGTGTATGTATATGTGAGAGTGTGTGTGTGTTTTTTGGCGGAGATGTATGTGCGCCCGTGGGGACGGGTGTTATTCGATTCAGAGAATGTTTTAATCGATGGAAAAATTATGATAGTATTCAGTTTGTAAGGTGAATGTCTATATTTTGGACAAAACAGAAACATAACCTTATTCACAAATACACACTTTAAAACAGCTCACGTGATACCAGAACACAAATTGCGTTTTAAATCATAATTAAATATTTTATTTATCTACAAAGTATTTCTAAAGTCAGCAAAACTGCGAGAATTTTCAGCAGAAAGATAGATATTATCTTATACTTAGTCTTCGTTTGCTTAAATTTTCAATCTCTTTGGTTGCACAAATTTTCTTTCTGTTATTTTTTTTCGATCAAATTTGCGGTTGGTAAGTATATACAATTAACTCGGTGAGCCATATGTATGTTAAAAGACACCTGCTGATTCAAATAGAGAATTTGGCTGAGTTTCCAAAAATTTAATAACGTTATTTCTTCATGTTAGCATTGTACGTCGATGTTAGACATCGGATCGTTGCACTGATATACATCCATCACTTACGGCTGTCCCAAGGGAAGCCCACGATACAACATCAGTTAACGAGGCTTCCTAGTTTTTAGTTTTCCTTTTCTCTCTCCATCCCCCCTCTCCCTCTCTTGATAGTCTCCGAGAAAAATTCTTTTTCGGTATACATATATTTCGTTAATGAAATTTTGTTTTAGTGCTAAAAACAACTTTCAACTATTTCTTTTTCTTTTCCTTCATACACATTTTTTTTTGCACGCATTTAAGGAAGTTACTTCTGGTTTTAGTTCTTGAAATTTAAAACGTTTAACATTTGAATAATGACTTCTTACATGGGCAGCTGACCAAAAATATGTTGCTAAATGGTGTTTTCCATAGAATTGACTCCATTGTATGACTGCTACTTATTTTATCGATCGCAAAAGAGATGAAGGCAAAACTAACCATGATGAGAAATGGACGCTGAGCGTAGTCCAAAGATTGTAAAACGTTTGATCTGCTCCAGCACAGTTTCTATTTATCCTTCGTTCTTGTTTTAGTCATTATATTTTCTTGTTAAGTTGGATATAGGGAAATATTTGCCATAAATCGCTTTCTCTCCCCTCTCTTTGTATATGAGTATATGTATGTGCGTGTGTGTTGCGAGTATATGTGTATGCGTGTGAATTATATGAAGAATACGACTATGTTCAAATTTGTTCTTTATCTCTCTGTTTACTCTTTTACTTGTTTCAGTCATGTGACTGTGACCATGCTGGAGCACCGCCTTTAGTCGAGCAAATCGACCCCAGGACTTATTCTTTATAAGCCTAGTACCTACTCTATCGGTCTCTTTTGCAGAACCGCTAAGTTACTGGGACATAAACACACCAGCATCGGTTGTCAAGCGATGTTGGGGGGACAATCACAGACACACAAACACACACACACACACATATGTATATATATACATATATACGACGAGCTTCTTTCAGTTTCCGTCTACCAAATCCACTCACAAGGCTTTGGTCGGCCAGAGGCTATAGTAGAAGACACTTGCCCAAAGTGCCACGCAGTAGGACTGAACTCGGAACCATGTGGTTGATAAGAAAGCTACTTACCACACAGCCACTCCTACGCCTATATCAAAGATTTTTAATATTTCTTTATTAGACCTTCATATTTAGCATGGAATAACGTTTCGAGACCTTCACAGAACAATTTTCAGAATAAAGCGGCATGGAAAATGATGTGTTGTTCGTGCGTTTTGCAGGTAGTATGATCATCGGAATAATTTTACACCTGATGAAATCATCAAATGCACATTTTACAATTAGTCAATAATAGGCTTTGAAGATTTCCTGCCTTATTTTATGTGATATAAGTGTACGCTTAATTTAGGCTAGTATTTTGCTGTTAGATGAACCAAATGAAATCTGATTATAAAAAAGGCGAGTATATAATCAAAACAAAAACTCATAAAGCAGAACACAATATGAACGAGATTTTCACCAAAATGAAGAACCTCCCTCAAAATGAAACCGCAAACTAGCAAACCACAGAATGTACTTCAGACAATCAACGTAATATACAAATTTGAAAGCAAACATGGACGTTGTAAACATGATTTTCTCTCACAGCAGCACCTCTCCTACATTTGAAAGGGGGTGATTGCCATATACACAAGCATCCTTGACAACGTCTTGAAAAGCCATAGGACTGATAAACAAGAAGTTGCTCAAAAATGCATTCCAGCCTCTGGCCTACAGATGTGGTGTCATTTCTTTCTGATTTTCCACCGCTGCTTGAGTAACCTTTGCTCCTCAGAATTGGCCTGTTCAATAACATTTCTTTTCGGATTCTTCTGACACACTTATCTCGTATTTCCAAGTCAATCACATTTGGATCACCTTCCAAATGTCAGTCATTCGGGATCACCTTCTTGTACATATTTTTTCTACTGTATCAGTCTAAACGGAACAGAAACGGTATTAATTATACTTGCATTAGAAAGATTTAGGAAAGTCTTGGGCTCATTCTCTTCGTGGACAAAAGACCAAAATATGTAGATGCACACACACACACACACACATACACACACTCCTCTCTCTCTCACACACACAAACATACACACACACTGGTATGTAAGATCACTAAACGTTGTTTACAAATTTTCTTTGCAAAATATGTCATATTTGGACTCAAAAACATGTCACACTATTTCATCCTAATACATCTAGAATCTAAAAACCTAAAGCATAATAATATTAACAATTATAAGATCATTTAATTCTTTATAGAACTCGCGTTTTCCAGTATCAGCAGTTTTGATCGGTATGATCTCAACCTCGCGAAGTTATATATCATTTTCATTCTATTACAGTCTTTTGGAGTTTTGAAAAAAAGACAATACAAAACAAAACACTGAATTAATGAATTTTTGCAGACACTTCCATCGTTATTTATCGGGAAATTTCCAATTACCAACTGACTGGCAAATATGTACTTCTTAGAGAATGGGTTGCCATATTTGAAAGGTAGTCCCATATTTCAAAGCGTAATCGTTAATAAACAGGGCTCTTCAATTTCTTTGGGTCTTGCACATTGTACTAAAGAAATGATAATACCACTTATTTATGCATATTGTACCCAATGGATGAAAATATTACGTGTTTCTGCACAGGACAATGAATAGAGGAAGATGCATTGCATTTTCCAACTGATTATTTGGCAATCAGTCAAATCTCTCTGTTCTATTAATCGATCATATCTCTCTACGTATCTTCAAATATTTTTGTTTATCTAATGTGATAGAGTCCCGCTTCATTAATCGTTTGAACAATCAAAAATACGAAACTGGGAATACATACAAATGTGTACACACACACACACACACACACACACACACACACACACACACACAATAACATCAATTAAAACAGGTTTCTACATATTTGTTACTTCGAGTTATGCATTCCCGCTTTTTGACTCGATTGGAAATTTTATAATACACAGGCTTACGTAATTATTTTAGGTATTTGGTAATTCTGGAATTCTAAGATTTTAAACGCTTCTAATAAATAGTTTTAAGTATTAACAGTCAAAATTAGAATGAGGCGACAGAGTGAGAAAATTCTGGGACAAAAGCGGTATGATATGAAGTACACACGTACACACGCACGCTCTCTCTATCACACGCACACACTCACACACCTACACACGCGAGCGGGCGCAAACACGCGCACACGATGCATGAAAGAGTAGTGTAAGGAAACAATAAAAATATTGAGGCAAAGAAACAAAAAAGTGAGAGCAGCAAAGAGGAGATAGAGAGTAAGCTGTGAAACAGTGAAAAAAAGGTGGAAACAAGGACAGGAAAGTTAATATTGAAACTAACGGACATCTGACGTAAAGTTGCTTTAAAAATATTTTAGTCTGTCAAAATTCGATTATTTTATAAAATAATTCTTCATAAATGCAAAAAATCTAACAAAATGTAAACAAATTTTAACAGGTAGCCTAAATTACTCTGAATTTTTAATGCAATTTTTTGTTAGTACAAAACTGATTAAATATAGAAGGGACTGCGGCCATTTCTAAAAGGGAAAACATAGGGACAAATCCAGTGCATCTGTACACGTATTAGACTACAGCTTATTTTCATTTCCAAAAGTAATTTCCACAAGTGTAGATAAAAAAATATAAATGGCTGTTTCTAATATTTTTAATTGAAATTAAATTAATTCGACCAAAATATATCCCAGCATAATAGTTTCCTATCTATTGTATTTCCTTCAGGAAGTCGCGCTCAGTTTTCCAGAAGGACATATGCTTATCTCCTCTGACTGAAATGCACTACAGTGTAAAAGTAAACTTGACAACAAAATCACTGTATCGTAACACGAATGCCAATATCATACAATGCAATGTAAAATTAATAAATTAATCTACAATTACAAAATGTAAGTATCACAAATTACTTGTAGATTACATTTTTTGACAGTTCCCGTTTAAGACATTTGAAGAAGGTGGGCGACTAACAGGAAATTATTGACTTCTTTGGCACCTCAATTGATCAAATTACAAGATGAAATGCGTAAATTACTGTCCCAGCCTTTCAGTTTCAATTATAATTGTCGGTGGTATCAGTACGTATGCCTTGGGTTGCTTCTATTGGTAAAAATTTTATCATCCTTGCATTTTAGCATTTCATGTAAAAAAAATAAATAAATAAACGCTTGATCTAAAATTAAGGTGTCCTCACTCTAGCACGTAAAAGCAGCAACTTATTCTAAAACTACAAACTCCAAGTTCAATGAAAATAATGTCTTACTATGGAGATAAAATTGTGGTGAAAGCTAATCTTAATATTAAATCTCGGCATCACGCCAAAAGTTCAATAATATTTGTATTATTGAACCATAGTCAGGTCAGGTCATGTATGGAGGCATGCGCCGTTGCAGTGTAACGTTGCATCCACCATTTTTCGGTATTTGTTCGGGTCATCCCGAGTACCCTCTGAGCAGTGTCCCATTTAGCCCCCATATCCACGAAATACTTTCTCAACCGCCTTGATTGTGTGGCCTGTGGTCGACCAACACGAACCTTCACCCTAACCAGATCCTCAGTGAAGAGAACACGATACGTAGAATCCAACTAGGAAAATCGAGCAACTTGACCATATAGACTGAATTAACGTTATGGAATCATACAGGCAACAGCTATGGACAAATAAGAGGTACAGCAATATGAAAGGAAGGTTAACTGGGAAGATAGTTTTTGTATGTGACAGACGCACAGGGGCAATAAATACCGAAGATGGACAGAAAACAGGTGCCAGGGGAAAAACTAGAGGTAGTTGATAATTTCCGTTACCTAGGAGACCAAGTTAGTAACGGCGGTGGATGCTCTGAGAGCGTAGCTGCTAGAATAAGAATAGCCTGGGCAAAGTTCAGAGAGCTCCTACCTCTACTGGTAAGAAAGGGCCTCTCTCTCAGAGTCAAAGGTAGACTGTATGATGCATGTTTGCGAACAACCATGTTACACGGCAGTGAAATATGGGCTGTGACTACTGATGACATGTATAGGCTTGAAAGAAATGAAGCTAGCACGACCCGCTGGATGTGTAATGTCAGTGTGCACACACGACACAGTTTAAGCGCCCTGAGAGAAAAGTTGGACCTAAGAAGCATCAAATGTGGTGTGCAAGAGAGATGACTGCATTGGTATGGCCATGTGTTGCATATGGATGAGGATAGCCGCGGGAAAAAGTGTCACACCCTAACAGCGGAGGGAACATGTAGAAGAGGAAAACCCAGGAAGACAGAGTTCGTGAAGCACGACCTTCGAACGTTGGGTGTCACAGAGGCAATGACAAGCGACCGAGAATTTTGGCGATATGCTATGCTTGGGAAGACCCAGCAAGCCAAGTGAGATCGTAGTCGTGGCTGATGCCAGTGTCGCCTGACTGGCAACAGTGCCGGTGTCACGTAAAAGCACCATTCGAGCGTGGTCGATGCCAATACCGCCTGACTGGTTCCCGTATCGGTGACACGCAAAAAGCGCCGTTCGAGCGTGGTCAATGCCATTGCTGTCTGACTGGGCCCTGCCTTGTTGCACGTAAAAAGCACCCACTACACTCTCGGAATGGTTGGCGTTAGGAAGGGCATCAAGCTGTAGAAACCTTGTCAAATCAGACTGGAGCCTGGTGTGACCTCCTGGCTTGCCAGTCCTCAGTCAAACCGTCGAACTCATGCCATCATGGAAAGCGGATGTCATGTCAAACAATGGTAATGATGATGATGATAATGATGATGATGATGATGATATATATATATACATACATACATACACATATACATACATATATAAATACACACACGCACGCACACATATACACACACACACATACACGCACACACACACGATTGACTCTCCCTGTACGAGGGTTCTACAATTTCTGCCAAACGGACATGTTTTTATGCGCTCATAAGTTTTGCTATTCTTTTTGTTACACAAACTAATGTAATTTTATTTTGAAAATTTGGAGTCAGTTAAACTGAGCCTGCTCGGTCAGAAAGTTTCTTGACTAAAATAAATTCCCCCTTTATGGAACGAATTCTAATTTCATAGTGTATTGTCTGGGCACATATTTGTTTACATTTTTCAAACATGGCCTCCAGTCATGAAGAGGGCTGCGCCCCCACAAACTGAAATGTACGAGGTAACATTTCCTCCTCTCCCGCATTACGAAAAGGAGGTGGAGAAAGAAGTTCTTGCAGTCGAAAGCACACCGACATTTTCCAACGCTACCACAACCAGGAAAACAACTGTAAATCTCGTAAAAAGAAAAGTTATTATACCTAACAGTCTCGGTTTCGAATCTGTAGCTAAAGTACAACAAGAGCAACTAAAAATAAATGTTGAAGATTTGAAAATGTTCAAAAACCTAATTCAGAAAAATGGCACAAATGTCTCTTTAACTCCTCCTTGAGAAATCTCACAGCGCACCTTACGACGAACTGTAATTTATAAAACTCTATCACTAAAAGGCAAAAAACTTGACAATACACCAAAGGAACTTATCGAAAAGTGTTTGCAGCCCATCTAGAATAAAATTAAATACGTGGCTAGAGAGAAAAGATACAACACCGTGGAAGCCAGGTTCGACTCGGAAGACAAAGCCAAACGACACGCCACAATGCCCCTAAAGACGGACGAACTAGTGTTCCTACCTACATACCTCGGACGGCGAGTATCAAAAATATAGATTGGGGAGATGCCCTCTAAGACTGACGTCCTTTGAGTGGTGGCGGCCGTGTTGCTTGATAACAAGGAAAACATCGATATACTACAGATAAATAAACTACACCAACAAAACTGGAGGGGACAGTGTCTAAAACTCTTAATCCAGGAAAATCAGCAGGCCCTTGAAAGCATTGTAGGCATCATCCACTTGCCTGAAGGAGCAAAGTTGCACATATCGGTGGAGGGACGCAAATCGAGGTGCTATCTCTGCAAGTAGAGGGACCATCTCAAAGTCCTTTACCAACTGAGAGAAAACGAGAAACAGCAAATGAGACTCCACAACAACACCTACAGCAGTAAACACAGGCTGCATCAAAATTAACCCCACCACCACCACCAAAAGCAGCAACGACTGCACAGTAGGCAGAGAAAACATCAACAGATACAAAAATGGCAACAAAGATTAGCACAGAAGCAGGAACAGTAGAAGTAGCAGCAACACCACCCACATTGGAAGGGATGCCATTTGCAGTAGCAGCAAGAATACCCGAGAAAGCAACACTAAGAACACTACAGAACTGACAACAGCACCACGAAAAGGAGAAACCACTTCGACAAATAACAACCCACCTGACCTACCACTTATCAAGACTGACCCAGAAACCGTCATAGAAGCAAACAAAGAGTGGAAGGGTATCCCCGAAGGGGAAAAAACTCAGCTTCTCCCCACATTACAGACACACGACCACCAACTGCATCATCCAGTACCACTACCAGCACCACACATCATACAAAAACCACCGTCGAAAACAATAGTAAATCTCACTGCAATCAACACAAACAATGAACCACTAATGAAAATGCATACATCAAAATACCAATATCACACCAAAAGATTTTCTGCGCACTCTACTTAACGCTCCATCATACGTATCTAACGTATCACGTATCGGTGTATCTAACACAACTTTCAGTGACTTAAAAGAAAGCCACCCTAATTCGGTAGGTAAACTCCAAAGAACAATAACGAAAAGTCTATACAAAACCTGGTCGTAGAAACTCCCATAGCCACCCAGAAAAGTGAGAAAAATCTCTCACCCTTTCCACAGCACAAAATGTCAGTAGTGCTTCACTTCTTTGGTTTTGCTAAAGTTGGGCTGCTTAAATGTGCGTGGCGTGGGATCGTATTGGCAGCAAGGATGCTTTTTCAACGACCTCAAGTTATTGGATTTAGACGTGCAGAAATGGGTAAAAGTTGTACGAATGGTTTGAATGAATGGATCTAACTTGGGCTTAAACTTCTAGGCTTCTGCCCTAGCGGTAAGGTTGTCTTGTGGCTTGTGAGGTCTCCACGACCAACCCAGAATACTCCCCCTTTTGGGTACCACTGTTGTTTTATATGTTCAAAGCCGTTTACCTTTGTTAAAACTGTGTGCACGCTTTTTATATATGACCCCACCTTGTCTGTCCTGTATCGTCTCTTTATGTCAGGCTCTAGTGGCTAATAAAGAATTAAATTTCTTAGCGAAAAACCGCACAGATGATATGTTTATGGTGATCAAATGTTTGTGTAGACATAAGCTCACCCTCTCCATCAGATCGACATTGCCTGTACAGGTGCAACGGGTGCCACATGTCAGATGTCGAAATGATCGCAGAGCAACGTGAAATGAAGTGCCTTGCTCAAGAACACGACGCAACGCCCGGTCTGGGAATCGAACCCACAATCTCGCAGTCGTGAGTGCAACACCCGAATCACTAAGCCACGCGCCTTCACATGTATACACACACACACACACACACACACACACACACACACACACATACACAAACACATACATGCAACACACATACACACATATATGCAACACACACACATACACACACATGTTGATGAAATCGTTTTCTCTTTGGATTAAAGGTTGCTTTATTGCATTTGTTTGTCGGTAAAGTTATATATTGTTATCTGTTTGATCAATATATCTATTTCTGTATAAATTTATAATTCCAAGCGCATCGTTTAGTAACAGAGATAATATGTGTCTGGTACTAAACAATAGATAATACGCAATGTCGTTTATTAATAATTTTTGAAATTATTAACATTAACTATTATTACTAGTTTACAAAAACAGTTTTGAGAAAGCCATTCTCAGCAAAACCTCGAAGTAAATATGCATTACAATAAAAAGAATCAATAATGAATATTATTTTAACTATACAATCAGTAGTCAGCTCTATATCCTGTGCATGTTTTGTGTACATATGTACGCAAGCTATACAAGTAATCATATTTATACAAGCAAGCATCCATACATTCTTAGATATGTACTTTCTCCTACTCCTTCTCCCTCTTCTCTTCTTCGTCGGTTTCATCCTCCGCCTACTCATCATTTTATATCCCTTTTCCATACTACCGTGAGCTGGACGGTTCGACAGGATATGAATATTTTTTATTGGCTCACCAGCCCACCTTGAGGAATGGAACGACCAAATTCGACTTAGACAACTGTTTTAGACTAATTTCTACATTTAGATACTCTTCTTAACACCAACCATTTTGCATAATGTACTGCATACATGTTTTCGTTGCAGCTGGTCTATGTAGTTTGTCTTGCCTTCTGTCTTTGGGCAATTCGTCTACCACTTGACGAAATGAATATATATATATATATATATATATATATATATATATATATATATATATATATAAATTTCGTCAAGTTGTAGACAAATTGCCCAAAGGCAACACACATACACACACACATATATATGTACAACACATACACACATTCATGCATACATACATACATACATACATACATACATACATACATACATACAGGCAGACAGACTGACAGACTAGTAACTATCTTGTCCAAGTTTATGAATATGAAATCAACAACATAGTTAGGGTAACTAATGAACACGAGGAGAGGTATAAAATAGGAGCTGATACAGATCTCCCCCCCCCCCAGGATCATTGGTAAAATATATCTATCGGAAGAACAAAATAAAAAAAAAGGACCACTTCAGTGAGAAGATACTACATGGTGTTTGGCACGAAAAACACAAACCATAGAAGGGATTGATCATGTCAAAAGCTTCGCATGGAATACCGACAAGTTATGACATCGCATTTCGAAAACTACCTCTATGCATTCAAAGACAAGAGATTTCCACCAAGTAAATACACCATAAAAGGCAGAGAACATTGGCAGACAACAAGTATAAGCTGTGCAACACCAAAACTGAAGATATAAACTATATATATATTATATATATATATATATATATATATATATAAATTTCGTCAAGTTGTAGACAAATTGCCCAAAGGCAACACACATACACACACACATATATATGTACACACACATACACACATTCATGCATACATACATACATACATACATACATACATACATACATACAGGCAGACAGACTGACAGACTAGTAACTATCTTGTCCAAGTTTATGAATATGAAATCAACAACATAGTTAGGGTAACTAATGAACACGAGGAGAGGTATAAAATAGGAGCTGATACAGATCTCCCCCCCCCCCAGGATCATTGGTAAAATATATCTATCGGAAGAACAAAATAAAAAAAAAGGACCACTTCAGTGAGAAGATACTACATGGTGTTTGGCACGAAAAACACAAACCATAGAAGGGATTGATCATGTCAAAAGCTTCGCATGGAATACCGACAAGTTTATGACATCGCATTTCGAAAACTACCTCTATGCAATTCAAAGACAAGAGATTTCCACCAAGTAAATACACCATAAAAGGCAGAGAACATTGGCAGACAACAAGTATAAGCTGTGCAACACCAAAACTGAAGATATAAACTATATATATATATATATATATTTAAAAATAAGGATAAAATCTTTATAAGAAATTATCAGTAGTTAGCGTGAAAAACCTCGTAAGAGAAAAATCTGTAAATTTTGTCAACTTTGAAAATACTTATTTATATTATATAGAGGGTACTATTATTCATAGGTACCGCACGCTAGGAGGGACTTTTGCAGTCAAAACTACTGAAATAAACAAATTGTACCGAATGCAAAACTTCAAAGCGAGTCATTCAAAAACAGAATTTAGTTACATATCACCTGTGATTTCGCAATCAATGCAGAATATGCATTCTATGCTCTTCAGTGCAACGAACTCAAGACATATAAGAAAAAACACAACATCACATACCCGACAACCAACCGTAGAATTCGCCGCAGCATGTACGAATGTTTATCTTTACATATCTATGAAAATGGCGGGCTTTTTCGCAATGCATTTCGGTAACAACTTGCCTACTCGGAACAAAAATTCAGTATTGAACTATTCCGGTGAAAAATATAAATTTAAAAATAAAGATAACATCTTTTTAAGAAATTATCAGTAGTTAGCGTGAAAAACCTCGTAAGAGAAAAAATCTGTAAATTTTTTCAACTTTGAAAATACTTATTTATATTATATAGAGGGTACTATTATTCATAGGTACCGCACGCTAGGAGGGACTTTCTTCTTCTTCTTCTTCTTCTTCTTCTTCTTCTTCTTCTTCTTCTTCTTCTTCTTCTTCTTCTTCTTCTTCTTCTTCTTCTTCTTCTTCTTCTTCTTCTTCTTCTTCTTCTTCTTCTTCTTCTTCTTCTTCTTCTCTGCCAAGAATTCACAACGACCTCGAACCCATAAGAGTAAACAAGAGAGACAGAGACAGGCAGAAACAAAGAAAATGCCCCTTGTACTTGAATACTATGCAAATATTCTTTTAAAAACTTTTCTTTTAACTTTTCCAAAATTTAATTGTTTTCTATACTTACAGTTGAAAAAGTCTCAATGACTGAAACGGGTACTGATATGTTTTTATAAAACTATTTAAGCATTTTCTACCTTGACTTTTTTCTATATATATGAACTCGTGTGTTCCTTTTCAACCTTCTACATATATATATATATATATTAGATGCAGTGGGGTATTAAAATACCACTTGCTATAAACAAAGCCATCGCTCCAAAACCACCAATAATTCACTATTAAAGTACACACATTATTATCATTATTATTATCCATACAGGTAATAATACTTTTTATTTTGAATGTCGCGGAGACGTTTAAATAAAGAACGCACAACGAGATAATGTGATGAATATTTCAGAAATAATGTTCAACGTGTTATTTTCAATTGAAGAGCTCAAAGTATGGTTTTTTCATACAGAGGGCAAAATCAATTGATTTTGAAATATACACATTCCTTCATTCTGTATTCCACTTAAAGTAAGCCTGCTTCTGCTGTATTCGTTGCATTGCCCGTGTGTATTTTGATAGTGAATTATTGATGGTTTTGGAGCGATGGCTCTGTTTATAGCAAGTGGTATTTAAATACCCTGCTGTGTCTGAATTTAATTTATATTTTACCTGTAAAGGTGCTAACTTGCTAGCCCCCTTATTGTTATCATTATTATTATTCATAACGGTAATAATAATTCTTTGATATATATAAGTATATATATATATATATATATATATATATATATATATATATTATATATATATATATATATATATATTAGTATTATGTATAATATATTCCATCAAGAGCTCAATCGCTGATATATTCTTCTCAGTAACTGACAACTGGATTGCTAATCAGATTCACGACATTGTCAACGACAGCAATAGTATCGAGCAGTATTAAGGTTAACAAGGAATGCCTAGTTTCTTTTGACACACATTACAGCACACTTTTCTTCCTTCTATAATCCATGCAGTTATCGTACCGAACTAGGCATAGAAAACTAATCATGCAGTGAATATTTTGTTTCATTCCTTGTTGAGGACTAGCTATTTGCTATCAGCTTCTATGTTTTTTTACACCCCACTGTGCTCTGTATTTGACAAAATGTTCATTGCAGTTCATTGCTCTTTTATACTTCTGAATTCAGTGTCAGCAAAGTAGATCATTGTGGCTATAGCTACAAACCTACGGCACGTCGCCTTTGCTGGATTTACTGTGCAGTCATTCATGTACCTCTTATGACTCCCTGTTCCCAACATATTTAAATACATCTTTTCATGTATCCATCCCGCTATTGCCTTTCTAAGGCTTAGTGAAGTAGATAATGAGGGATAGTCTACGTTGGACCGTGTCATCATGCTGCTTTGTTGCTATTATATCAGTTAATTTTCGGAACGCAAGCATTTCTTCAAAACCAACCTTTAGAACTTGTTTTTGCATCTGTCAAATGTCTCCATCTGCTTCGCTGGTGCATCTCCAATTCTCATTCTGAGTCCCTAATTCTCGCTGTTAAGTTTTATGTTTACTGTTTCTGTCTTTTAGAAAAAATTTGGCAATTTACAGTTTTCCGTCTACGGCAATTAGGACCCCGATCACTGTATATAAATATGACGTGAACTATTTATTTTCTGTAGATTTCAGAGCCAGCACTGTAAGTTATGACATATTCGTATACGAAACCTCGTAACTTACAGTGCTGGTTCTGAATTCTATAAAAAAAACTATAATTTATCACTTAAAAATGAGAATATAGCACTGCTAACACAAAAGTAAGAGAAACATTGACTTGTAAACCTTTAATATACATGGTTGTAGATTATGGTTGCAAAACGAAATACTGTGTTCTTACTAGTAACTAACAAATATATGGGTGCGTATGTGTGTATGTGTTTGTTCATGTGTATGATGTAGTTCTCTGCGCATGTATGTAGTTATTTGTGTGTGTATTTTTGTGCATTTTGTATGTATGTAAATGAGTGATCTATTTGCGTGTGTTTGTAAGGTTTATTCGAGAGTTAGTAAGAAAATATAATCACTTCTCTTAAATCGAAACCTTAATAATGTTTTATTAATATAGTTTGAAGTTCAGCTACTATATTCCGAAATGTATTTGTTTACCTTAATTTATGTCCAACTTTATTTAAGATGGAAGTCATAAAATTGCTACTTTTCACCAAGAATGTAGAATTTATTATTTGTGACACTGCCTAAAAGTTTATTGGAAAACTAATGATCATATTAAAGAACTGAAATGTTCTCGATAGATAGTATCAAATTCGATGTTATTATGCTAAAAACTACGTAAGTTTTCTGTTAGGAAATCACAGGAACTGTGGGACTGTTATTCGAAACGAATATTTTGATTTCTGACCGAATGGACTGACATTGAACGAGCTTCGTTGACCCCGAATTAATCACTTTTAAATAATCGATATTAAATATCAGGTCACAGCTATGATTACTTGAACTTGTCGCTCGGTTCAATTTACATTGCAGGTTACTTTAAACGCTGCGTAATTTCTGAGTAAATATCTACAAATAAAATATTCCGAAATAAAATCTGACTATTAAATGCCTGAGTGTACTGTTAGCAGCGTGAACAATGTAAAGTGAAAGTCAGGTGGAGACAAAATGCTAAAAAAAATTACTTGTACATTCTCAAATAACATACATGGAAATCATGTTACTATTAACAAGAGACGAAGAAGTAGGGCAGATGACGAAAAAGACGAAACACAAATAAAGATTAATTTTATATCCTTCAACAAATCGGGACGAGCATAACAGTATGGCGGAGGTTTGGCTTCAGACAGCGAACTGTGTAAACTTATGCTGGCTCAGATATCATGTCTAAAAGGTTATGCCACTGATCGCATTGGGTTAGTCCCTTCAATTTCCCCAGTTGGGTTTGATGACCTTTTAGCTACACTGTGTATCGTTATTGATGGATGGGGAAACGTTGCTTGATATCTCCCTTGGCCCCATTGTGTTGATCCAATGACGTCAAAGGATATATACAGAGGGAATATGACATTCCAACGCACCGCAACTATGAGCTAGGAACAGTTAAAGTTTGACAGGAATAGTCGTTTTGATCATCCTATGTTTCGTTTAGAAGGCTTTGGCATAAATACATAATATAAAGTCATCTGTGACTGTCTAAATGTTAAATCTTCGTTAAAAAAGAAAACCAATAAAATGGATTATGAAAAATGCCAAATGAAATTAATAAAACACTTTTAACATGTTTATGCGGAAAATTCCTATCCAAATAAATTGAATGTAAATTAAATGATTGAGATGTCATCTTGAAATATAAGATTGCACTCTAGAGGAATATACTAATTAAGGAACAGGTTCAGTCTTGATGCGCAGCCATCATTTTACTTGTATCGACTACGATATTGGTATTAAGTGTTGTATAATGTAAAGAAACATCGAACTGATGCCGTTAAAGAAATATGAAATTGCTGGTATACAATATTGAAGTGCTGGTATATAACCTATAAATACACACTGTTCCTTTTTAAAATCCCGTTTGATAATATGAAATGGAATAATAATAGTTTAATTCTGGCAAATCAATTATTGGTTTAAATACCAATATTTAAATATATTTAAATATATTCCTTCTATAATCTATGTTATAATAAATTACGTGTATAAAATATAAAATATATAAGAAAATAACAGGTGAATATATTTAAACAAATTTCATCCATAATTTTCTACTACCAAATATCAACTCTGAAGCAAATGTATTTTTCATTTAAATTTCTTACATGATTGTGTGTGTATTTATGTTATCTTTATAAACTGTATTAAATGTTTATTGGTAACCATATAAAATGTTATTACTTTACTATGCAAAGGTTTCTTAAGACCTTGAAAATCCATGTAACACCGGGACATCATTAAGAGCTAAAAGAATAAACTTGGTACGACCGGTATTCCACTTGCGTTCTATGAAGAGCAATAAATATATTCCTTTGCAAGGAATATATTCATAATATCCATAATATTTTGACAATTTCAAACGAATTGGTACCTGTTAAGATTTGTAGGAAAGTAGAATAAGCATCTTGCACAGTAAAATCATGAATAACCAACATGTAAGTCACAGATTCATAAAAAATCTGTACTTTACCTGCCAAGATAACCTGAAGGAACTCATCACATTTTTTTTATAAATTCATAAAATTTTGAGAATAATCCAACAGACAGTAACCGGAAGACTTTGCTCTGTTATAAACCACAAAAAATGATACGAACAAGCGTGACATTTCCAATCCAAAGGAAGCGAAAGGGACTTTTGGAATCTCGATAAATATAGGCGCAGGTGTAGCTGTGTGGTATGAAGCTTGCATCGCAATCACATGGCTCCAGGTTCAGTCCCACTATGAGGCACCTTCTCAAGTGTCTTCTACAATAGCTTCGGGCCGACGAAATCCTTGTGAATGGATCTAGTAGACGGAAACTGAACGAAGCCTGTCGTATATATATATATATGTATATTTATATCTATGTGTGTGTCTTTGTATCTGTGTTTGCAACCCATCACCGCTCGACAACTGGTGCTAGTGTGTTTATGTCTCCGTTACATAGCAGTTCAACAAAAGAAACTGATAGAATTAATATTAGGCTTTAAAAAATAAGTCCTGGTGTCGATTCATTCGACTCGACGTTTTTCAGGGCGGTGCCCCAACATGGCCGTAGTCTAATGACTGAAAGCAGTAAAAGATATAAGATAACCTCAAATTAAATATCTTAGCGAGAGTTCGCTATTTCCACCAATTCGCTACATTTGGTATAGCAATTAAAATGTGTCTTAATCGACTTTATACTATCAACACAGTAAAAACAAGAGCATCAAACTAAACAGAAACTTTGGCGAATGTTTTGCTATCGTCATATATTACTACGTTAATATCCACTAGAAAAGACATCCATAGGAGGCGGCATGGCTGTATGTTAAGCGTGGCATCTTAGGCGAATTTCTTCTGCTTTAGCCTCGGGCCGACCAAAGTTTTCTAAGCGAATTCGGTGGGCGGAAACTGAAAGAAGTCTGTCGTATATATATATATATAATATATATATATATATATATATATATTATATATATATATATATTATAAGAAAATAGTAAAGTGTGAAAAAACGACAGAAGCTTAAATGTTAAAAATATATATATTGTGTCAAAATGTCTGGAGAATATTGGAAAAATTTTTTTCCTTTCCTTAAAATGACATAATTTTAAAATTTTTAAAAAATTACCGGTTTCGCGTGTAGCTTTTCAAATTCTTGTGACGTTATGTTTATATTGCATGGAATTATCGTTGTTTTTATTTCCAGGAGATTTCTAAATAAGGGGAGTAGTGAGTGATTTTTTCCGGTGTAGGGGAGATAATCGCTTAAAAATTTTTTTTCCATTTCCTTGTTAATTTCTCTGTGTCAGTATGTTCGGATGGTTGAGTCTGGGTTGTACTTTTCAATGAAGAATGTTTCCTGTTCAGTCTCATTTGTGTTGATGATCCGAAAGCACATGGGTAAAAGGGAAGATTAAAAATTGTGGCAGTAGTTGCTTTGCGCATTTCTCAATGTGCTCACTAAAAGGTATCATTCTATATTCTGGGAATGCAATCTGTGTCGATGCAGTGTGCATCTGCGCCTGAGTGATAGTCCCGTGGAACCCACATTACCCAGCTCAACTCATAGAGGATGGGATCAGACGTGCAACAGAAATCACATAGAAACTTTAAGAAAAGTTCAACACACAACACACACCTTCCCCGAAAATACTACCTTACATATCTACATACAACCCCAGAAACAAAGAAGCCTTCACCATCATCACCCAGAATTTACCAATACTTCATAAAAACCCAAAATTAAAGGAAATTCTAAACATACACCAAATCATTAAAAGCTACAAACAGCCTAAATCACTTAAAAAGATTCTCACAAAGGCAAAATTGTCTTCTAAAATTACGGATGCAAAAGTAAAAAAATGTGGTAGATCGAACTGTGCAACATGTCCTAACCTATTGGAAGGATCAGAATTCTTCTTAAAGAGGGACAGAATTTAAGATCAAATCTAACTTTACTTGTGCCTCTGAAAACATAATTTATGTTATTAAATGCTCGGGCTGCCACCAAGACTACGTGGGTTCCACGGGACTATCACTCAGGCGCAGATGGCACACTGCATCGACAACAGATTGCATTCCCAGAATATAGAATGATACCTTTTAGTGAGCACATTGAGAAATGCGCAAAGCAACTACTGCCACAATTTTTAATCTTCCCATTTTACCAATGTGCTTTCGGATCATCAACACAAATGAGACTGAACAAGGAAACATTCTTCATTGAAAGTACAAACCCAGACTCAACCATCCGAACATACTGACACAGAGAAATTAACAAGGAAATGGAAAAAAAATTTTTTAAGCGATATCTCCCCTACACCGGAAAAATCACTCACTACCTCCCCTTATTTAGAAATCTCCTGGAAATAAAAACAACGATAATTCCATGCAATATAAACATAACGTCACAAGAAATTTGAAAAGCTACACGCGAAACCGTAATTTCTTTAAAAATTTTAAAATTATGTCATTTTAAGGAAAGGAAAAAAATTTTTCCAATATTCTCCAGACATTTTGGACACAAATATATATATTTTTTAACATTTAAGCCTTCTGTCGTTTTTTCACACTTTACTATTTTCTTATATATTCACCCACGTGCTTACAAACAAACTTTCTTATCTATATATATATATATATATATATATATATATATATATATATATATATATATATGTATATATATATATATTATATATCTTTATATATATATAAACTGAGAATGTGTGTCTGTCTGTCTGTGTGTTTCCCTAAAACTTGAGATCTACACAACCAATTTCATTCAAATTTTGCATATACCTTACTTAGGGTCCGGGGAGTGTCATCGGCAAAAAGATTTTGAACTTTTTGCCTAGGGCGAGCCCACAGCAATATCATATCTTCTCCACTACGATTCCCTAAAACTTGAGAACAACACAACCAATTCCATTCAAATTTTACACATGCCTTACTTAGGGTCCATGTAGTTTCATGGGCAAAAAATGTTCAACTTCTTGCCTAGAGCGAGTCCATAGCAATATCATATCTTCTCCACTATTTCAGTATTACGTGGTAAAAGTGAAACAAAAACCTTTCTCTATTTTATGTCAGATACTTTCACTTTAACAATAAAAATAATAATAACAATTGAATTATATGTAGTAAGTAATAATTAAAATCAAACTAAAGTATAATATAATCGTAACATAGCAAAAGTAAAAATAGCAATTGGTATAAAATTGCATCAATGATTTGAACTTGAATAATTGGTTTCACATGAATGGGAATAAATTAAAAATAAAATTAGCGTGCAGAAATGGAATAGTCCAGATGGATAATAAAAAATTAAATTAAAGAAAAGACTATTGTCTATAAAGTATACAATGTAGAGAAAAAAGATTTGAACACATGGAGGAAAGCACCTTCGAATAGTGTCTTGGTGCGACTATGAAATGTATCTAATCAGAGGCGGTAAATTCGCCACAATAGAAGCAAGGTTCGAGTCAATGGAGCGTGCAAGGGAGTACTCGACTCGAACTTGCGAAGTGGAAATATTTTATTTTTACCTTTATATCTGGGACGTCGGACGTCCCGGAAAAAAATTTTTAAATGCCCCCAGAAGTAGAGGTAGGCTGGATTGTAGCCACACTTCTATACAAGAGGGAGAACAAGATACAATTGATCGAAATTACAAGAGACGGGCTAACAATTCCAGTCTGTTATATATTTTGAGTATTGTTATCATTAGCGATATCAAGATATAACTTTGTATTTTGTATCTTATGTGTAGATGTATATATATATAGATGTACATTTAATATGTACACATATATATACACATATTTACATGCATTAGCACTATGACCCGGCAACGACGGGTCTTTAATGCTAGTATATGTATATATATATATATATATATATATATAGATAGATAGAAATATATGTATAGATACACACACACACACATTAGTGTGCGTCTGTCTGTCCCCCACAACCGCTTGACAACTGCTGCTTTTAGTTTACCTCCCTGTAAATTAGCGGTTCGGTTAATGTGATCAATAGAAAAAGTATCAGACTTAGAAAAAAGTACTCAGGTCTATTTGTTCGATTAAACCCTTCAAGACAGTGCACCAACATGGCCACAGTCCTATGATCAAAACATATAAAAGATAAAAGATCGACACCGAATAACTTTAGAAAATCTACATACAAGACTACCGAAACGAAAAGTTTACAGCTAATTTGAAGTATCGGCCATTGTACCTGTCTAAGCAATCACAATAATATTTCAATATTTTATTTTATCGATGTACATTAACTCAACACCTTTTCCTACAAGCAGAAAACTTTCCGTTCCCCATTGAAAACCAAGTAGAACAGATTCTTTATACATTGCATAATTTGCTAATTAGTATTTAAGTCAGCTGGAAAACTGAATTCTAATATTTTGCACTCGAGAACTTTTTATAGTAAATATTGAGATGGAATTTTTTCTGTATCCGAATGTACATACCGAATGTACAAACCTTATGGATAAGCTTAAAGCAACTCATTCCCGTTTTTTGTTTTTACTATTATTTTCATTATTAAGAACAAAATCTCACATTTATTTCTTAATGTGGAGTTTTACGGTGAACAAGTTACAACTTCCATCAGCAAGCCATATAGGAGTGAAATGGCCAAGTCTGGATTATCCAATCAAAAGTTATGACATGAGATTCCCTGCATATGCTTCGTTTTATCTTTGGGCAGTGAAATTAGCTATCAGTGCACAAAGCTATCGGAAATACCAGTGAGTTTTTAGAATATTCTCTGCAACATACGGGCATCTCATGGCGAGGGACTTTTATCTCTTATCCACCTAATACCGTAAAACTGTCACTAAGAACCTGTCCTTGTGAGCAACTGTGCGCTTTTGAAATAATGAAATTTACACTAAATTCTAGATTATTCAATCAAAAAGACAAAATAAAAAAAATAATAAACTATTGAAAAATAAAACGCAATTATAAATTAAAAAAAAAAATTCCGTAGATGATTAATTTACGGTACACATGCATACAACAAATATGCTTCAATGTCAGATTCCGTATCAGCAAGTCGTATATCGTATGTTTTTGCGGCCTCGTTAAAATCTTCCTAATAATATAGTGTGTGAAAAGCAATTTTCCCTAGAGTCGATGCAGTCTTTGTAAAGACTCGTTAAATACATAGTTTACCGATGCTTTACCGGCGAGTTCTATTACTTCTATAATTGCTGAGAATTGATTGACTCATTGCTCTCAGGTTTTACAGTTCTGGAACATGGTCTATTTAGGACCATAGAAAGCAATTTGTCAAGGCATTAAAGGCATTAAAGCCTTTGACAATATGGCTTAACTAATCAGCATTAGCTCACATGTTATAGTTGATGCAGTGAACTGAAAGGGAATTATGCAAGCCCCCCCCCCAAAAAAAACCCATCTTGATCGAAAGTTCTAAAACTTTTGCTTACTGACATAAAAGGCCAGCGAATTCAACCTCAGACCAGAGTCATCCAGTAGTCTACATGGAGTTATGAGCTCTGCCCAGTGAGATATTCTTTCGCCATCTTATAGTTTTTGAAACTTAACATGCTTGTGATATATTCGCCAGTAGGTTCCGATCTTGGGCTGTCATGTCGAATCGTGCACACATTTCTTAGATGCAGTAGTTCCAACTCTTTCTACTTAATCTGTCTTCAATAAGTATTACTTAATTTCATAACATTATTTTCACAATAATATACAACATGCTAGATAATATCATGAATGTGGTTTCATTAAATCAAATATTTGTACACACGTAAATAGAAATGTCTCATATTAAATACAGTATATGAAACTCAAATAAATATCCGCGTGGTCATTCTCGTCTTTAATCGAAGCCTTCTTAGTATAGTGTTCTACCAATGAAGAATAAATGACGAAAGACCTGCTAAAAGTCTTTTGGCTGCGGACACAACGCCGATAGTGAAAGCTGAGAACCTTATCGGCTTCAGTCAAATATTATTCCCTTTTGTTGCCATTGAAAGTGAAAGTGATATACTCTTTTTAGTTCGGTGCATAAGTAGGAAAGATAAAGCGACGAGCAAAGTTTTTAGAACCTTTTACATTCTAAGTTCAAATTACGCTAAAGTCAACTATTTATTTCATTCTTCCAGGGTTGATAAAATAAGTATCAATAATAATCTGGATTCTATATAATCAACTGCATTTTCCTTCAAATTTTATGGTCGTGTGCCAAGATTAAAAATCAATACAAACATGCTCATTTCCGCAATCCACTGCAAACTTTTGGCAAAAAGTTTGCCTATTCCGACAGCTGCTGTCTATACTTAGGATTTTATTAAATGTTTATTACTAAACGTGAGTCCATGAAACACGGGCCACACTGGAGCTGATGAGATTGAAACAAGAGCAGAAATTGTGATCTTTAATCGTTGATCTCATGATCTCTCGTTTTAGCCCAGAAAATTCCTTCCCGGAGAGAATAGAAATGTTTACATATACTATATTCATTAATATAACTCTTCATCAATGACTTTACGTCCCACAGATACTCCCACCTTCTGTTTGCATGTGTGAGATGATAGATATAGTATGTATGTTTTTGTGTTAGTATATATGTACTAACGTATGTAATGAGTGTGTGTGCGTCTGTGTGTACGCGCGTGTGTGTAAGCGAGAGGGAAAAACCATACAAGCAGAGAGTGAGCGGGAGGAGTGGGTAGAAGGGAAGAAAATCAGCACATGTATATGTGTTCGTGTGTCAAAGTATGCAAAGCGGTATGCGTAAGCATAGATTGGATGAGTTTGTGATGAGTTTGGATGAGTTATATATATAAGTGTGGATATATATATATATATTACAGATAAGCACATTGATACATGCATAAATGCACACACACATACACACACACACACAAGCACACACACATGAACACAAAGAGAATGTGTGAATGTATAAAAAAAAATTATAGAAATATTGTGTAAGAATTTTTGTGTATGCAATCGTATAAGTGGGTGACTGCTTAATGTGTGTGCACCTACAACACAACAATGTTTGTCCCTATGCACACACACACAGAGACACACAATGCATATACATATATATATATATATATATATGTGTGTGTGTGTGTGTGTGTGTGTGTGTGTGTGAGTGCAGCTTATATACATGTATGAAAGCTGCGAATTCTATTGAACCTTCTCACACGGTTCTGAAATAGCAACGAATTAAATTTTTATCCTGCTTTATCTACGCTTGCAAATGTTTTTGTTGCGTGGATTTCTCCAGAGTCGTGATATTTGTGGGTAGAGTCTGAATGAAAGAGAAAAAAGGAAGAAACAGAGCCGAGATAGGGAAGGAAAGCAGGGAATGGTGGGGGAGGATAGAGTGAATTAATGGCCAGTGTCCAGTGGTTTTGCCAAGGAACATCAAAAATAATTGATATATCTTAACTGATGCCATTGCTGTATGGGAGAGCAAATATCTTTGGTGAAGAATTTAAATAATTGACAACAAGAAAGGGAGTGAGAATTAGAGAGAAACAAGAGAGGAATGGAAATAGAGACTAAATCAGTGAGAGAAAGTAAGAGCAGTGGGGAGTGAGAGCTAGAAAGAGGGAGTCGAAAGAAGGAGAGAGAAGAGGAATTGGGAGGGAAAATATAGATTTATAGGCAAAGAAAAGAAAAGAAAAAAGGTAAGGCCTACAGAGAGAGGAAAGGGAGTTTATGGTAACGATTGAATGAGAAAAGACAGGCTTTGATACAGAGAGAGAAAGAGAAAGGGAGAGAGAGAGAGAAAGAGAGAGAAGAACAAACAGAAATGCATACAGGGATTGCAAGTGAATAAGTTGGTGTTACAGTAAATTTGTGTAAAACTTTCCCTGATAATCTATTCCACTAATTTTCTGTTTTCTTTTCCCAATTTTCTAACTAAAAGACATATACACTAGTAAAATATATACATATACTAGCAGTATCGCTCGGTGTTGCTCGGGTTTGTAAGGGAAATAACTATAAAGCATTTTTAGAGAGTTATAGCCAAAAAATAGCAAAAAATGCATTAAAAATGGAAAAAAATTATGGGAAATTTTTTTTAAAAATCGTTGACTCATCGTAGACATTTTTAGAGAGTTACTTCCCTTATATAATAGCGAAAAAATGCATTAAAATGGAAAAAGATGATGGTAAATTATTTTTAAAATCGTAGACTCATCGTAGACGCGCGCTAATACCCAGAAGGGCTCGATATGAATCACGACTATAAGATACCCGGTTTTGGTTAAACTGCACCGCAAAATGTGGGAGTAGTTAGGAATCTAAATCGTAGGAGACAGACACACAAGCTTACTTTTATATATAAAGATATATACATACGTACGTACATACATACATACATACATATATACATACACACGCACATACACACATACGTACTTATAATACACAAGTATAAACACAGAGACATATATGTACACGTACATGCATATATATATATATATATATATATATATATTATATATATATATATATATATATATAATATATATATATATATGTATATACATGTATGTTGTGTGTGCATGTGTGTATGTATTATGTATATATCATTTAATAAATATAGGAATTATGCATGAGCTACTTCAAGTTTTATGTTTGGATAATGCGGTAATCATACAAACTTATACAGCATACTTTGCAAGCGCTGGTAATTATTCAGACTCAAACGACACGGTTTCTCCCTGAGGAAATGCAAGAAAAATATCGACAAAAAAATAGAATGAAAAGGAAACGTTATGAAACCTTCTAAGGGAAAGGGGGATAAATGTTACGTCCCCTTATCCTGTTAAACAAAGAATATTGTTAAGCTGAGTGTCTACCTTAAAAAAATCTATACTTAGTGATCGAGATAGTCAGATGGTTTAAAGACTAAAATATTAAAGACTAATTTGGGGAGTGGACATTTTCCAATAAGAGACTGCTTTATTGAGAATTTCTCTAGAGTTAGTCAGGTTAGAGATTCTAAAAGTCTTATAGTTAACTCTGGTGATAGGATATCTAGTCTTCCTTTCTCAAAAGAAATTTTCGATAAGGTATCTTGCTATAATAATTCCGCACAAACCGACTGTAGCTTTAAAGAGAAGATAACCTACACTCCGAGCCAAAGAAGAAGCAAGCCTAAAAAAATGGCCCCAGATGAGTTATATGGTTCGTTCCCCCTC
>NC_042997.1:55729388-55759388 GCF_006345805.1 Octopus sinensis | reverse complement strand
ATGAAAACATAACAATATCGGCTAAAACACTAATATGTATTTCTTTTGATGTAGTTTGAACATGCTATAATTTTATGGGAGAGAGTCAATTGGAATTGTTGACGTAAACGCGTTTCTTTAGGATTTTCACACCTGCCTTTTTCTACTAGAATTCGAACAATCAGCCTGAATTTTACGAGACAAGAGATGGGTAAAGCAGTCAAATAAAATAATAAGACTTCTTCACCGATATTTGCGTCTCACATAAATTGGAAAGGATTTCAGCTTAAATTATCAGGAGATAACCTCGTGCTTTTCACTGCTTGATTACTAAACTAATTAACAAAATAAGCAACAAAGATATTCAGAGGTAATGCAGTACGATCGTTTCATGCAACTCTATTTAATTGAACAATGCAATCATTTCAATTACATCAATTTAAGATGTAGAGCAATCTTCAGCTGCACAAAGATATAGAATTTAATTATATTAGAAGGACACATTAGTATAATTTTACCTAAAATCTCCATAGACAAAAAACATGTTTTTGAATAACCCTAAACTTTATCTGTATACAATATAGCAGCATTATTTTATAGTAGGAAACTGTAGTGCTTCATGACAAGACTTCCCCGTCCCATTAGCAATGGTCTGCTAGTGAGTGATCCCTTAATTATCAGCTAACATCTTGTTTAACTTTTCTCTTATTAAACCTCATGAAATTGCTTCAAATAAATCTTGATTTTATGACTATACTATTTAGAATGTCTGTCTACTCCACCAACTCTACCCCAAACAGATACTACCCGCTGTTTTCTCTCAGCCTTAAATACACAAAGGATTTTATATACTAGTCTATAAATTAAAACTGACCCCGTAAAAAAACACAATAACAGAAAAATCAGTGACAGGCAGTGTCTTCTTGAAAAAAATTTCAGTTACAACTATGATGTTGTAAAATCTCTTATTGATTTTAAGTAAAATTATACTAATATGTCCTAATTTAACTAAATTATATGTGTTTGTGCAACTGAAGATTGCTCTATATTTTAAATTGATGTAATTGAAATGATTGCATTGTTCAATTAAATGGAATTTCATGAAACGATCGTACTGCATTGCCTCTGGATATCCTTGTTGCTTATTTTGATTTTAATCACCTTATTTTGAAATTATATGGATAATACCGTACTAAATTCTGGTGCCTCAACTTTAAGTACCATGTTCATCTGAATCTAAATTATATATATATATATATATATATATATATATATGTGTGTGTGTGTGTGTGTGTGTGTGTGTATGTATGTTTGTATGTATCTGTATACCCATGTCTATGAGTTTTTTTGCAAGATTCTTAATGTGAAATTGTATGTTGAAACAGATATTGTTATAATTCGGGATGATCATTTTCGTGCTTTTGCAACATAAACACACGCACTATATATTCGTTCTTCACACGTTTATTATTGGACTACGTGGAGTAGGAGGATACATGTGGATGGAAATGGTCGCTGAAGAAGCCACTGATGTGTGATAAAATATTTCCAGACAATGGATATAAGATTATATAAGAAAAATAATAACCGAGTGGAGAACGAATACTTATTGCATGTGTTTATTTGACAAGAAAAATGAATGATCAAAATAAGAATATATATATATATATATATTATATATATATATATATATATATATACACCGATGCTGGTGTGTTTACGTCCCCCGTCACTCAGCGGTTCGGCAAAAAGAGACCGATAGAATAAATACTGGGCTTACATAGAATAAGTCCCGGGGTCGATTTGCTCGACTAAAGGCGGTGCTCCAGCATGGCCGCAGTCAAATGACTGAAACAAGTAAAAGATAAAAAGATAAAAGATATACATATATATATATATATATATATATACATATATATATATATATATATATATATATATATATATATATATATAGAGAGAGAGAGAGAGAGAGAGATAGATAGATAGATAGATAGATAGATAGATAGATATATAGATAGATAGATAGATAAATAGATAGATACATATATATACATATGTATGTATATATGTACATATATACATATGTGTGTGAATATATATATATATATATATATGTATAAATATTTATATATGTAAGTATGTATATATATCTGTGTGTGTGTGTGCATGTACACACAGAGGCACACATATCAAATTAGTATGAAGGGAGATCTTAAACAATGTACTTCTGGAGAATACTTGCCAAAACTTGTCAGGATGGTCACAAGTGGATCATCACTCGAGTGACGAAAAGGACGCACAAAAAGGGCAAACAAACTCACTTTCGTATCGACACTGAGCATGACTAAAATTTAAGAGCGATAATTTCGCACAAAACAGAGGAGAGGACTGCAAACTGAATATCAAAATGATAAGAGCACCACAGCACGAAACTGACATACAAATTTGCAATATAAAACACTAAAGATTGATTTAAGCTTTTTTAGAATCACAACAAAATGTAAAAGAGAGAAAAGGAAATACCTCATTTATCATCCGATGATAACTCCAACAACGATATCGCTTCACATTGCACTGAAATACTCCTGAAACAATAATCTTGTTTCTCCACCACCCGTCACAATGCTCATACCCAGGCCCTGCACTAACCGCTATATGCAATTTTCTTCCCTAGTGCGTCAGCTCAATAGAATTCTTAATCCTGCAGTTTTCGATTTACACATCAACAAGCAGCACTGAAATTGTATTGATCTTACCCTTCTCGGGAGGGTCTAGGAAGGTTTGGTACACATTCAATTCATTCATACTATATCGCTTTAATATTGAAGTTATTCAATAAAAACTCACAATAGTTACATGATAATTATACAAGAGGCATTATTTCAACACAGAATCACTCAAATTCTTAATTATTGAGCAACTCTAAAATGAAGGTAGATAGGCATATCCATGATGGATACCTTATAATATACGTAAAATAGTGCATCAAGTACAAACTACTTTTTACAAGGATTGTTTATGCGATCTGTGTACCAAGATGAGTCAAAGATTTTCGTATTAGGAGCTATAATTAATAATTCAAATTAAATATGAAAACATTTTATTCATGAAAATATATCCTACCATATTCTATTGTCTGCTGTCATCGTAGAGGCAGACGATCAATTAATTCTACGCTTACATCATTTGGCTGATTTACAGGCGAAAAACAACATGCATCTGTTTTCAACCTTATCCACACTGTTGAACCTCCGTCCGTGCTAGAAATGAGCTATGGCTCGGAAAAAGTGATAATCTGATGTTGCAAGATCTGGAATGTAGCTAGGTTAAGGCAACTCTTCCATCTCCTCAGGCTCTTCAAGTTTACGCTTGGTCGCATCTTTGATTGACCATTGTCAGGTAGCGGGCTTGAAAGCATCACATACTCGCTCCAGTCGTTGAGCATAAAAGTTAGCATTCACAGGTTGGCCATCTGGGACAGGCTCAAAGTGCAACATCCACCACGAAATTTCCCCAAGCACACAGCATATCTGTTCAAACCACCTTTGTTTGACAACAGATTCTGAAACCTGACTGGAAAGAAGCCACTGATTTCTCTTATTAAGATTACGAAAATAGATCAATGTTTCATCCCCAGTTACAATTCGACGCCAAAAACTGGCAACTCGAGGATTTGCCAGCGCTTGTTTTCAAATGTCCACACATTGTTGAGCCTGGTTATTGGTCAGTTTATGAGGCGCTTTTCGACAGGGTCTGCTCACAAGGTCGAATTAATGGAGATGTGGATTGATGGTACTTTATGAAGGATCAAGGTATTCCTAACCTTATTTCTTTACACACAGAGGCGACAAATGGATTAAGTCGATTATATCGACCCCAGTGCATAACTGGTACTTATTAATCGACCCCGAAGGGATGAAAGCAAAGTCGACCTCGGCGGAATTTGAACTCGGAACGTAGCGGCAGACGAAATACCTATTTCTTTATTACCCACAAGGGGCTAAACACAGAGAGGAAAACAAAGACAGACAAACGGATTAAGTCGATTATATCGACCCTAGTGCGTAACTGGTACTTATTTAATCGACCCCGAAAGGATGAAAGGCAAAGTCGACCTCGGCGGAATTTGAACTCAGAACGTAGCGGCAGACGAAATACCGCTAAGAATTTTGCCCGGCGAGCTAACGTTTCTGCCAGCTCGCCGCCTTAAATGCTTGATTACGAGGCTGGTGTCAACTTCCTTGAAACTTCTGAGCCAGTTTTGTGTCACATGTTTGTTGACAGTTCTCAGGCTTTCCACATCATTAATTTGTTTCGTTGCTGCTCTTGCACTCAGCCCTATTTCCAGAGGTTGTGTAAAATTATTCTAATTGAAATGTTTGCATCACTCATTATTAAAGCTGTAAAATAAACAGTTACATATGAGAATAAAGAATAAACAATTCAGCAATCATTGGATAAATTATATCAAATTAATGATATAGCACGAAGATAAAAGTTGACAAAAATCATTGGTGAAAATCTGAAAAGAATTTGATTCAACCTGACATCAGACTCAAATCATATTGCTGTCATATGCCCACCAAACCTGTAACTGCTATAAGTTACTGAACATAATATGTTTTTATGATAGCTTTTCATAATATATTGTATCTTTGTTTTTAATATATCCGAATGTTACAGCTATCTTCAGGAAAACAATTCCAAGAAACAATCCGAACGAAAATTGAGAGTTAAGCAGTGGAGACGGTGAACGTTCTTCATACAGAACATAAAAAATATTAACTTAATTGCTTATATTATTTTAATAGTCTCCATTAAATTTTTAAACAAAACTATAATCAAAACAAGCTACTTGTCACAAGAAGTGTTTAATAAGATGTGTCGGTAACATTACGAAAATAATCTTCGAAGACCTAATAAGTGCCATATCAAAGAATCCAAACGATCTCAAATTCACTAGAATGACAGAAGAAAATTATCTGCCCCTCAGCAGAGCAGAAAAATATCATGAGTGCAGTAAACAAGCAAAAATTCTGTGAGGAATTCCTTTCTTTTTGTTCACTGTGGGTACATAAGATGCACTTAATATTACCTGCAGAAGGAGGGTAGTTTTAAGTGCCGTTTCTGCATCCGTAATACTAATTTCAAGTATCAGTGAAAGGAAAACGCTACAAATTTACCACACACTTATATAAATAGACATACGCATATAAAATACATACAAAATCATAAAAACACTTAACACAACCACATGCTAGAAGGATTGGAGATGAAGCTTTGCCAATGGTGTTTGAATGAGTTATACTTAGTGCATTTTGCAAACATTTTAATATCTTGTTTTATCTAAGCTTGTGAACTATCTCCCTTCCCTCATTATTTATGTTATGGCTAGTGTTTGAGCTTGTTCACTCAATTTTCTTTATTGGACTCTTAAAGGCCACATTTGGGTGAGTATTGCAATGTTTTTCAATGACTGAATCATAGGGAGTATTCAACTATTCAGCAATGCTAAATCATGTATTCATGAAATTTAAACTATCGGTAGAAAGCACTGGCCGAATACATATAGAATAGATATAACTATACTCTAAATAATTTATTCAGCAATTTTAACGCTCATTGAAAACAGGGCATATATATGTATATATAGATATTAAAAGTTTAAGAACTGACACAATGTATTGTATTGAATATTTTGTAGCAATAGAATTTATTTATGAAGTGTCAAGGGTTCGAAAATAAAAGCAATATATCTTACATGATCTAAAATAACTTTGGAAGATTACCCATATAAAACAAACAGTTCCCGTCTATGTATTGATATATAAAAGTTTTCGAAGCTCCCCTGCAACTTGGTCACTTACACAGTTCCCATTACAAGTGGGTCTGAATACTTTAACATGTCAAAAAGAACAAAAAGGTGAATTTAAAAGATTTTGCTCTTCCACGAAGTTACTGTTTCATTTTCAATCTGCAGTCTTAGATAAGTCATGTGATAGATAAGTACAATACCGAAATATACAGACATATACGTACATATGTGCATACGTATGTATGTATGTATGTATGTATGTATGTATGTATGTATGTATGTATGTATGTATGTATGTATGTATGTATGTATCTATCTATCTATCTATCTATCTATCTATAAAGGGAGATTTAAGAGGAAGGAAAAAGAGGAAGAAAACCATGGACACGGTAGGATATATATATATATATATATATATGTATATAGGGTGGGTGGAAAGTAACTAGGCATTAGAAATACTTTATAGAATTTTTAGTGTCACTGATGTCATGACGAAAGCATTTTTAAGCAGACTACACTAATGGTTTTTTTTCTAATTGTCCTATAGTCTTATTTCTTATTTTCCAGGTGGCCGGTCACTTGCTTGTACAGGAGCGAGCTAAGATAGCAGCACGCTATGAAGTATGGAGTTCCATTATTTTGCTTCAGAGATGGTGGCGTGCATGGAAAGGTAAGCATGCAATAGTACGTCCAGAGACAATAAAAAGTTGTCATGCAAAGCTGCTGACCACTCATCCACATCCCGTTTGTGGGCCGGAAATGTTTAATCGCAGCCTGTAAAAATCAACAGGTCAAGCAACTTGTGCAAGTGGACTAACAAGGCACACAATACGTATGCTGTTGCATAAAGAGTTGAATTTTCGCCCGTGGAAACCCGATTACGTGCAGGATCTAAAACCTGAACACTCTGACCGCAGAAGTCCAAAAGAACAGAATTCCAAAAAGTTTAGATCTTACTCTATGGGATTTTTACATGTTGGAGTTACACAAAAGAAGTGTACAAGACAAAACCTCGCACATTGGAAGACTTGGAGACACGGGTTCAGGAGGTTATGATATCCCAGACGACGTCCTTCAGAAGGTTGCTCATTCCATCCCTGGCCGTTTGAGAAAATTGGCTGACACCACCGGTGCTTACACTGAAATACGAAGATTTACTTTCATTTTCCCATGTATTATAAAACATATCATTGTTTCAATAAATTTGTAAAAGGAATATGGATTTTATGACCAATTTTAATGCCTACTTACTCCAGTAGTGTGTGTGTATATATATATATATAATATATATATATATTATATATATATATAATATATATATATATGTGTGTGTGTGTGTGTATATATATGTATATATATATATATATATATATATATATATATATATATATATATATATATATACCGGAGTAAACACATAAATGTGAAACAAGGTGGAAAAAAGAGTACTCAAATACCAGTGGTAGAGTAATATGCTTATTTTAAGCAGCAGAAAATTCAACAAAATCTGTTACTCTGAGTTTCTCGTTGCCGTTCATCAGACAGTTTTTGCTAGCAAAACTGTCTGATGAACGGCAACGAGAAACTCAGAGTAACAGATTTTGTTGAATTTTCTGCTGCTTAAAATAAAGTATATATATATATATATATATAATATATATATATATATATAATTTTAATCCAAACGGGAAACAAAAAAACAACAACAATGGAACAATTACAGTATTATTATTAATAGGCGCTCAGGAAAAGGAAGCAGGATATATATATATATATATATATATATATATATACTGCTGGCACTCCGTCGGTTACAGCGACGAGGGTTTTTGCTGATCCGATCAACGGAATAGTCTGTTCGCGAAATTAACATGCAAGTGGTTGAGCACTCCACAGACATGTGTATCCTTAACGTAGTTCTCAGGGAGATTTAACGCAGAATGTGAAAAGACCGGACCTTTGAAAAGCAGATACTACTCATTTTACCAGCTGAATCGACTGGTGCAACGTGAAATTAAGTGTCTTGCTCAAGGACACGATGCATCACCAGGAATTGAACTTACGACCTTATGATCCTGATCCGAATACCCTAACCACTAAGCCCCGTGCCTTCACCTACAGCTGTAATCATTTATAAATGTTTGGCCTTCCTGCTTATGCATTTTTCTAAATACGTTACTCCTAAATATCGTTTTAGCTACCAATTCTTTATAAACATGCAAATTTATTTCACCAGAATCTATTGCAGTGTAATAATTATATTGTAATAATTTCATGATGAATTGGAATATAACGATGCATTGATAATCGAGACGTTAAATGCCGTGCTTATATGCTATGATGTTTATACTTAATTTACATAATGCATACACACACACAACACACACAACACACACACACACACACACACACACACAACACACACACACACACACACATACATGTGCGTATGTACGTTTATCTTTTACTTGTTTCAATCATTAGACTGCAGCCATGCAGGAGCATATATACATATGTGTATATATATATATATAATATATGTCTCATGATAAATCGTTAGCTCCTACACGCATTTTTTTCTCTCCTTGTTTCTCACCTTGTTTTTTTCTGTGTATCTTTCTGTCGAAGAGCGTAGGCTCGAAACGTAAAAGACTTTTTCTATTCCTGAGCGCTATACTAATACTTTTGTTTGTTTGTACTCCACCTGCCTTCGTCTTTTGTTTATTTTCGTAACTTTCCCTTTATATATATATATATATACATACATATATATATATATATATATATATATATATATATATATATATATATGTGTATGTATGTACGACGGGCTTCTTTCAGTTTCCGTTTATCAAATCCACTCATAAGGATTTCATCAGCCCAAAGCTATAGTAGAAGATAATTGCCCAAGGTACCACATAGAGAGACTGAACCCAGAACCATGTATTCGGGAAGCAAGCTCTTTATTACACCGCCTCGCCTGTGCCTATACATACATACATACATGCATGCATACATACATACATACATACATACATACATACATACATACATACATACATACATACATACATACATACATACGTATATACATACATATCCTATCAAAACGTCTGTCAAATGTAAACATAACAGGCTGGATATTGTTGCTTGGGACAAAGGGGCAAAGATATGTACCATCATAGAGGTCAGCTGCCCTGCAGTTATAAATATATCTTTGAAAATCCATAAAAAAAAAGGATATCTATGGACAACTGTTTCAAAACCTCCAGCTTCTATATCCAGACTATGAATCTATATACATACCAATAATAATTGGTTTGTTAGTAACTGATTAAAAGAGAATCTGGGTAATGGGAAATGGGATTTTCAGAAAGAGAAATCGACCGGCTAATTCGTACATTACAAGTAACATCTGTGAGTGGAACAGTAAAAATAATGAAGACTTTTCTCAAGTTCCAAATGTGAATTTGTCTGTGTTAACTACATCTTAAAGGTGGAGCCTTGTATCCTTATTGGAAACCAGCTCCCTCCTCAGTGGAAGATTTAAAATAATTAAAAAATAGAAGAGACATGCATACATAGCTGAAGATCAGTGAAAACGAGAATACCTACGCTGAACTATTGAGAAATCTGCAGTTACTCTATCCAGGTTTCAAGTTCAGGTTGTACCTGTAGTTATTGGGGCCCTGAGATATGTAAAACACTGACTAAACACCAATCTTGAGAAATTAGGCATTTGAAAGCCAGAAAGGAGAAAGCTAATTTGAAGACTACAGATCCAATTCACCGTAAAAAATCTGTAAAACTTTATCATTTAAATATATATGAACATGTCTAGATATGCAACTATATGCATGAGAATACATACATAAAAGAAAACATACTAATCTGCACACATACACACATACATACGTACAAACAAAAATGGTCTGTTGTTGATGTTGAAATTCCAATGAAGAAGCCTTGGATCTGGGTTAGAAACCGGCTCTTTCTCTGTTGACAAGAAATCTCGAAATAAACTGAACAATCACACACACACACACACACACATACATACATACAAACATACACACATACATACAAATATACATGCAAGAATGCATACAAATATGCATACATGCATACATACACTCATGCATATATACATACATACAAGCATGATTTACAAATTACGTTAAAAGTAACTCACTTTATACATTTTCACAAGGGGAGGCAATGTGTAATATCATAATTTAGCACCTAACAGCATGCGTTAGTGGATGTATAATTTTCATTGGTTGTTTTAGATACGGAAGTGGATTACAATCGTTGGTGAATGCAACGTTTAACTTGCTTATTTTAGAAACGTGGTTATTTCTGAATTTTGCATTTAAATAACACCTGTCTTAAAGTTGTTGGTGAAATTTGCTGTCTGGGTTATTCTTTCAATCACGTGATATGACATGATTTGAATTGTGATTTGTATTTCTTAATAAATATATCTGCTGTATTTATCCGCATTTGATTTGTAGTTATATCTGAGTTTGGGTACAATAAAACAGACTTGGTGCTTGAGCGATTTAGTTGATGCATATTAGGTTCAAATTTTCACTAACGAGAATTTGTCTGACACCGAAATATCGTATTTGTTGACGATTAGCAGCCATCCGATTTCTCAGTAATAAAGATAATTCCTACGTGAAGATTACACTTTGAATTCTTTCCGTTTGACGTAAGAGAATAAATTCCCTTATGGATACACTTTCTGTAATGGAAAACGAAATTTTGTGGCATTAAACAAGTTATTGTCAGTGGAATGCCGACTAGATCTCATTAGAGCTTGTATATTTATTATAGTTTGTCTTGATTTCACATCAATTTAATGGTGACAGCATAGCTGCTGTGTGTGGTAAGATGACCACCATGAGCAAATTATTTTATCTCCATCTCCTCCCCTCCTCCTCTGCTTCCTTCTCTTGGCATTGTTGTTGTTGTTGTTGCTCTTCTTCTTTATTGTGCTGCCTATGACGAAAGTAAATAAACACATAGTAATGTTAGGTTGTTTGTTGAAAGCATTATAATATTCTGCTAAGTAATTTCTCAATTATGGTTTACATTTAGACTGAATTCTTTCCCCATCGTAAGAAACAAATCCCCTAAGTATAACAAAAAGAGATAAATTGTATAACAACCTGTGAAATTTGTGATACAACATAGAAACAAATAACAAAATTGTCTAAGTGTTCAAATAGGCCTAAAATTTAATTTGCCATACACTGTCCTTAAATCATTTTCAAATGAATACATGTGTACTCATTTATATGTAGAACGGTACTAAAACAGGTAGTGAGGTAGTAAATGTATGTACACACTGACTGATTTAACATTACTGGGATGAAACAGGAATGCTATTTTATCAGGTTTCTTCTTGAATACAGTTACATTTGAACTTACGTTCATTTGGAAATCCCTGCATAACAGGACTGTGAAGGCCCTTGGCACTGTCAGATTTCGTATTTGTACTAATCATTTATGCGCATATAAACTCTCATGGTTTTCGTATTTTCGAAGAATGGTAAACTTGAAAAATGCCGATTCCGAAATCTAAGCTCAATTCCTTGTTATAGTCATTTCTTATATCACCAGTGCTTTTGGAAATATATAATAATAAACTAAAGAAAGAAAGAAAGAAAGAAAAAAGCACAAATATTACAACTCTGACTATACATGAGAGTTAGCTGGCACATTCAGCTCTAGAAGAATATTACTGACGTCGAATCGTCATCAGAAAGTACAGATGTTGTTTATTGGAACTGTGTGCAAACTAAATATAGGTAAGAAGTTTCTATAATCTGTAGACACAAACTCACACACCAACACACACAAACGTATGTGTTAATATATTTATATATTTCCAGTTATACACATATTTACATATACATACACATATCTAAATATATAATTTTTACTATATCTGATCATGTATATTGTTTATTGAATAAGTAGCCATATCTTAGTGTATACTACACCTTCAGTAAAAGATTATATTAATATATTGTATTTTTCTCAGTTTTAAGAAATATATCTATCAAGACTATTATCTATTTATTATATAGTCGTATCTCTGAAGTTGCTCTGCAGTTCCTGTTGTCTTTCTATGAAATTACTTTTTCTTTCCTTTTTTTTGTTAATGAAAAGACAGTAACACTTTTATGTATTTATGAATAGTTATCTTCAGTGTGTGTTTCAGTCATCACCTATTCACTGGGAATTCCCAACCGAAAATATAATCAGTGCTAGACAGAAACATCAGATATTTTTCCTAAACCGGCTGAGAAAGTAGCCGTTAAAAATCTTGATATTTTCTTAGATTAATACCACAAACATTTTCACGTTTTCGATTGATTGGTGAGATAAAAATATTTTTCAAGAAAACGAAAAAAATTGTATAGAAGCAAGAAGGAGCCGAAACAGTTGCAAAATGTATGCAACCCTTATCAGAAATATATTAATTGGAAAAATATGGTCGTCGCAGTTTTGTTTGGTAACTTGGCAATAAATTAATTTTGTTGAATTGAGAAGTCCACCACAAGACGGAAATTCAGATTTTTCTTGTATTCGAATTAGTTACCAGCGTTTTAAAAATGTAAGTCAGTTATTTATTCAATATTCTCCGTCTGATTTAATCAACCGGTAGCCACAATTGTGAATGTTAGACGTATTTCAGACTATTGTGAGTAACGTGCTCCACATACGTATGCTATTTGCCACTGAGATTCCTCCTGCATAATAGCAGGTAGAGCACAACAAAATTTGTACAAATATGGTAGCATTTTTAAAGATTTCGGGAAAATATTTCATTTAGTGAAAAGTTATTTAGACAACGCAGTTTGGAGTTACTGCGATTTAAATTACATTCAAAATATAGTAAATCCTGCTGTGGAACGTAATTTGACTAAGTTGTTTTTTTAATTTAAACACCTGTTTTAAAAAATCTTAGTGTATAAACTAAGTAAAAGATACATCAGTTATTCAGATACTGTTTTGTTTAGAAACAAATGAAATGTATTGCTTATTTATGCCACAGACCCCCGAAAACGCAGCTATCAGCAAAATTTTCATCCGCAAAATAAAAAAAGAAGTTACAATTAGCTAATTATTATGTGCAAATAAAATATTTGTAAGTACTGTAAGTGGTACATTAATCAGATTGATTATGCTGGGTTCTTCAGCTAAGTAGTATTTTGAGAAACCCCAAACTACTTCAATATCTAATAAAATAGGTAAATTAGCTAATTTTATAATAGAATTTTAAACATCCAAATTATTATGTCTATATAATAGTTTTTCCAATATTCGACTAGGTTGCATTATTTAATATAAAAGTTAAATGCATGGATAGAATTAAATTCTAGTTTCAATAATTCTAGTTTGATGCTACTAATTTTTCTCGGATATTTTTGTGTGAGTTTGTTTTGTACAGAAAATCTTAGGAGATAAGTTGAGAACCTAAACTTTTAAGATTTAATATAAATGTCCACTTTTTAATTTTTTAATCGATCTATTAAAATGGAATTTATAAGCAAAATATGTCAGATGGTTCAAATGATTAAAACAGTTCACGAAAGCTATTTGTAAAGCTAGAACATGTTACAATATATAAGAAAAGATCTGAGTTGTTTCACTTATAGATAGCATGCAAATATTCAGAAGATAACTATGAAAGAATGATGCAAGAACTGAAATCTAGCATGCATTAATTTCAACTCCTTTTATTAATAACTGCATTGTTTCTTTCCAGTATACTAACATCTCACTGTTCAAACAGCATTTCAAAAGTAAGTAGTAGCGACTTCTCTTAAATTTGAACAAAATTTGGCATCGTGGTATTATCAAGTACCTGTAGAAAATTGGATTAGTCCTCCAGCTTTATCAACAGTGCAAAAGTGGTCAGCTGAAATTAAGAAAGGTAGAATCTTGAAGGTGACCAAGCGTCTGGACGTTCTGCAGCTGCCACCACCGAGGAAAACATCGATCAGGTTCACCACATGCTTATGAATGACAGGTGATTGACTAAGTATAACAAAAATTGATAGATTGTATAATAACCTGTGAAATTTGTGATACAACATGGAATCAAATAACAAAATTGTCTAAGTGTTCAAATAGGCCTAAAGTTTCATTTGCCGTACACTGTCCTTAAATCATTTGCAATTGAATACATGTGTACCCATTTATATATAGAACGACACTAAAACAGGTAGTAGGGTGGTAAATGTATGTACACACTGATTGATTTAACATTACTGAGATAAAACAGGAATACTACTTTATCAGGTTTCGTCTTGAATACAGATGCATTTGAACTTACGTTCTTTGAAAATCCCTGCATGACAATGACTTTGAAGGCCCTAGGCACTATCAGATTTTGTATTTGTATTAATCATGTGTGCGTATATACACTGTCATGGCTTTCGTATTTTCGAAGAATGGTAAACTTGAAAAATGCCGGTTCCGAATCTAATTCCTAGCTATTGTCATTTTTTATATCAAATAGGCAATGCTATTATCATATCCCGTGAGAGTTTTGAAAATATTCTGCAAACTGAACTTGGTTTGATGAACTTTTCTGCTCGGTGGATGCCACGTCTTCTGACACCTGATCAAAAGCGCACTAGACTGATCTCATCAAGGTAAAAATCTGGCATTGATTGAGGCATATTCAGCTGATTTCCTTAGAGTATCCTGACCAATGATGAGTGTTAGGTTCATCACATTGAGCTAGAGACAAAGAGACAATCCACGTAATGGAAACACTCCTCATCACCTACTCCAAAGAAGGAGGTTGTTTCATCCGCCAGGAAAGTTATGGCCTCAAATCTATTTCGGATGCAAAAGGCATTGATTTTATTAACTATGATGAAATAGACCATACCATCAATGGTGAGTACTATGCAACGTGCTGAGGCGGTAACAAAAGGCTATCAAGACCAAACGAAGAAGAAAACTGAAGAAAGGTGTCTTGTTTCATGAGGACAATGCTCCAGCACACAAATCCCTGGAGTCAATGGCTGCTGTGAATAACTGTGGCTTTGAACTTGTCGATTACCCTCACTATTCTCCTGACTGAGCCCCAAATGACTATTATCTGTTTCTCAACAGGAAAAACCCTTGACTGAGAACCAGCATCGCAGTAATGGTGACGTCATATCTGCTGTTGGTGACATTTTTGATCAACAGGATGAAAGCTTCTCCACCAATCGAATCCAAGCACTGTAACACCGATAGAAGAAGTGTGTGGATCGCAAGGGGGACTATGTTGAAAAATAAACCTCATTTGGTCACGTTCCATTGGCGCATCTTAGTCAGCCGACCCTCGTAGTGTTAAAGTATTTTCCGGTTTATAAGAGGAATTCTTTTAATATCTAGAAAATTTCTCAGCGTGTGTTCTCAATATTGGTATTACTCCTCGCTCGTAGATAGCTGGCCAAAACGATACATAGGCACACACACACACACACACACACACGTATATAAATATATGTGTGTATTTTCCCTTTTGTTTACAATTAACACGGAAAAAATAGATAAATAGTTACCAGAATAGCAAGAAATCACACAAGTAAAAAGGGCGTAATACCTTGATTTTAAAGGTAGAAACTCAGGGTTTATGTGAAATATTTTGTATAATATATATAAATAATGTATAGTGATCACTATACATATCCATCATATTCTGTTAAAATGTCTTATTGAAGAGTTTTATTTCTTCATTTCCCTGAAGAGAAGATTACATTGTTTTACACCATTTTATTCATTTGGAATAATACCAATGGCATCTTCGAAACATGTGTCGGAACTAAAAGAATTTGAATAACATCTGTGTTTAACTCCATGTATATATATATGTATATATTTATATATGTATATATATATATATATATATATATATATATAATTAATTGTTATCGCCATATTAATATGCCGTAATCTCTTTTATAGAGACTTAGTAATTTTAATATTTCTATTATATATATATTATATATATATATATATATATATATATATATATATATATATATATATATATTATATATATATATATATATATATATATATATATATATATATATATATATATATACATATATATACATATATATATATATATTATGTTAAACCGTTGTATGTCCAAATTTGGCCAAATGCGTTTTTTTTTTTCAGTATTTATTTTTTCTTACAATAGCCGGTTCTTTTGGTCAGACTATCGTATCTCCAGCTTCAGATGCCAATATATCAAAAATTGTGAAAGTGTAGTTCAACGATTTTGCTATGGAATGGTGAAACAATTTTATTCATAGCAAAATCCATAGCAAAATCGTTGAACTACACTTTGACAATTTTTGATATCTTGGCATCTGAAGCTGGAGATACGATAGTTTGACCAAAAGAATCGGTTGTTGTAAGAAAAAATAAATATTGAAAAAAAAAACGCATTTGGCCAAATTTGGACATACAACAGTTTAACATAATAGCAACGATATATATATATATATATATATATACAGTGAAGAATGGAAAGTTATATTTTTACTGGTTTCAGTCATTTCACTGTGGCCATGCTGGAGCACCGCCTTTAGTTGATCTAATTGACCCCAAGGTTTAATCTTTCTAAGCCTAGTACTTATTCTATCGGTCTCTTTTGCCGAACCGCTAAGTTACTGCAACGCAAACACACCAACATCGGGTGTGAAGCAGTGATGGAGATAAACACAGATACACAAACATATACACATTCATATATATGTATATGAATAGGCGTAGGAGTTGCTGTGTGGTAAGTAGCTTGCTTACGAACCACATGGTACCTGGTTCAGTCCTACTGCGTGGCAGCTTGGGCAAGTGTCTTCTACTAAAGCCTCGGGCCGACCAAAGCCTTGTGAGTGGATTCGGTAGACGGAAACTGCAAAAAGCTCGTCGTATATATGTATATATATATATATATTATATATATATATACAGTGAAGAATGGAAAGTTATATTTTTACTGGTTTCAGTCATTTCACTGTGGCCATGCTGGAGCACCGCCTTTAGTTGATCTAATTGACCCCAAGGTTTAATCTTTCTAAGCCTAGTACTTATTCTATCGGTCTCTTTTGCCGAACCGCTAAGTTACTGCAACGCAAACACACCAACATCGGGTGTGAAGCAGTGATGGAGATAAACACAGATACACAAACATATACACATTCATATATATGTATATGAATAGGCGTAGGAGTTGCTGTGTGGTAAGTAGCTTGCTTACGAACCACATGGTACCTGGTTCAGTCCTACTGCGTGGCAGCTTGGGCAAGTGTCTTCTACTAAAGCCTCGGGCCGACCAAAGCCTTGTGAGTGGATTCGGTAGACGGAAACTGCAAAAAGCTCGTCGTATATATGTATATATATATATATATATATATATATATATATGTGTGTCTGTCTGTGTGTGTGTGTGTGTGTCTATATGTTTGTGTGTCTGTGTTTGTCCCCACCCCAACATCGCTTGACAACCGATGCTGGTGTGTTTACGTCACCATAACATAGCGGTTCGGCAAAAGAGACCGATAGAATAAGCACTAGGCTTACAAAGATTTGCTCGACTACAGGCGGTGCTCCAGCATGGCCACAGTCACATGACTGAAACAAGTAAAATAGTTTATATACGATGGGTTTCTTTCAGTTTCCGTCTACCAAATCCACTCACAAGGCTTTGGTCGGCCTGAAGCTATAGCAGAAGAGACTTGCCCAATGTGCCATGCAGTGGACTGAACCCAGAACCATGTGCTTCGTAAGCAAGCTACTTACCACATAGCCATTCCTGCGCCTATATATAATTTTGAAAACACGGAATGGTTTTCGCACCCTGTAGACTCACGTGTGTGAGTATGGGTGCAGAAAGGTCTTGTATGTAAGTATGTTATGTCTAATATTATGAACACTTTTTTGGGAGCTGGTCTAAGTTTACGCTGTATTAAAAAATATAACTAAAGAGTGTGGCACGGTCGATCCTTCAGCTGATAAACTAACATCATAATAATTTAGGCAGCTCTGAATTGTTGTAGAGAGATTCATAGTACAACTGGGCAACAAGAATCGATCCCAGTACTTATATTTTTAAAAGCCTGGTACTTTTTCCATCAGTCTCTTTTGCCGAATCGATACATTACGGATACTTAAATATACTAGCACCAGTTGTCAAGTGGTGGGAAACACTCACACATACAAGCATGCATGCATGCACACAAACACACCTATGCGACGCACTTTCAGTTTTTGTCCACTATATCCAGTCACAAAGTTTTGGTCGGTCCGAAGCTGTATTAGAAGATACTAACCGAAGGTACCATGCAATGGGACTGAACCGTGAACCATGTGATTGCGAAGCAATCTTCTTACTATGCATCCACGTCTGCATCTATATCCACGATGCGCCAACTGTCGCATCTGCGCCTAAATTATCAAAGTTCGAAACGAGGAAATATCAGATACATTGTTTCCCCATTTATAGTTTTGCTTATTCATTCAGAACGTGAATTGAATGGAAATTGTGTAGGTTTTGGTAAAGAAATATCGATTAGTCTGTTCTTTATAGTAACATATGTAAATAAAGAAAATCCATGGTGATTGTAAAGTATAAAGTTTCCACAGAAAGTAATTAATAGTAGTGTAAGTTGAAACATTCGAAAATGCATCAGTTGATTATTATTTACTAATTGTATGTTTTAAAATTGTAATATATTTTATGGATTATTGCAAGTGGAAAGGTCAACGACCATTATCAGTGTGCTTTGCCTTTTCTTTCATCCGGAAAAGAAGGGAAGAAGTTATACCCCAACAAAAAAAAACCCCAGAATCATGGCTCAAATATTTACAACAGATTGAACACTAATAAGGACACAAATTAAAGTCTTGCACCCAAATTACATAGGTAAGACATTAAAATACATTAACGAGAATTGCACTGTGAAATGATAAAATATTAATTTAAAATCGATCTATTTTGGATAACTGTTCCTATTAATTCTTGTAATTTTCTGAAAGAGATAAGAACTACTGTATATTTGAATCTCCTTTTATTAATTTATGCTTCTGAAAATATCCATAATTTTCCGCCATTCAGGTGAAGTTCTTTATTCAAGTTTTGTTGCTATTTCTGAACATTAATTTCGTTAATTTAATATGAAGGTTGAATCTAATGGTTAATCTTATTGAATAAATTTTCTTGTAAACTCTGCTAGTTTCTACTCCAAGGCAACCCTCTAGATTAATTCTTTAGATTATATTTTTATTACTTAATATCATAAATTCAAAAGTACTTTCTATCCACACTTTCAGTGCTTGTGGCTGAGGTAATTCAATTCTATCCATATTTTCTATTTTTGAGTTTCTCCGCGTCTTTTACTGTTTGTTATTTTCATCGGTAATAACAAATGTTACTAATGCTAGACAGTTTTATAACAGTTTTATTCTTCTTAGGCTTTGGTTAAACATGATACATTTAGTATCCATATAGGTACAAGTGGAAAATGGAAGTTCGAAAGGTGTGTGCATATAAGGAATTATATACACTCAATTGTTTGTATCCTTCAATAAGTGAAAATAGTTGTGAGAACCACTGTATTTTAGGCATAATATTCACATACATATAATATGTTGCTTACAGTTCAAATCATCAGAAAATCGTTCATGTGACATTTATGAGAAGACCGAGATTGCAGCAATTATATTCGTCATATGTTCTGTCTCTAGGTGAAGTGAATGAAGTTATCGAGCTTCATTTCAAAAATATTGTTTTTTCGCCTTGGCAGACGACTTTGTTTCTGTTAAATGATTATTATATCATTAAACAAATAACGAACGCAAGAAATAGGTTTGAAGCTGTTTTGCAATTGTAATAATAGCTAAAAACAGCAGTTGGTCAAATTAGCTTAGTAACTAAGCCATTGAAAGAACATTAAAAGCGAAAAGGTTTATTGTTTTACAAAAATCATAATAGTTCAAATTTCTCAACCAATTAGTCTAACTCATGCATGGCAGGTTACTTAATAGTTAATTATATGTTTTTGTTTCAGACGCTCTTAAAGAAACTATTCCCAGTGAAAGTAGATTAATAGGAAGTATTTAATACATTGTAACTACAGGACAATTTATTCGGTAATTTGTATTTAATTGAACGCAATTAATGAGAAACTTTAGTTGAAAAGTTGAAATTGAAACACTAGTTATTAAATAAATACATTGATTTTTTTTTCGAATGGAAAGATGACATATTTTGAAGTGTAATCGCTGAAATCAACGCCAGTATACTACTAGTACATATTGCTGGTTTGGAGGATTGATAACTATCAAGAAGCGTGGAAAGTCTGGAATTCGGAACGTTGAACGGTGTGCATTGAATACCTTTAGAACCAACGTATAAATAAGGCTGAATAAATATTAAAAAAAAATGGAAAATATGATAGAGGGAAAGGGTACTATGTTGGTTTCTGTTCAGCAGCTATTCGTACAGACCTTTATAAGTTCAAGCCTGCCCTGGATGCTCATGTAGAGACAAATCTAAATGTCCTCTAAAGCAGAAATGCGATATATCCACCGTTGTTTATGAAGCACAGGTATCAGAGAACTATGGCAATGGTCGAACAGAAACCAAGCGTTATATCGGAGGAGTGAGAGGAAAATTTAATGCTAGAAACAACGACCATTCTTCGACTTTTAGGTACTGTAATAAGAGACATTCAACTAACCTTTCAACTTTAATGAAGGGATTAACTACAATATCCAAACCAAACTGTATTAATGGGTCAAAAAGATGCTCAATATTTCTCTTGGAAAACTATTTCTGTTAAAGAACTTGTGAGCCTTCAATGACTACATAAATTCCAGGAACGAAATTTATGTTTTATGTCCGTATTTTATACTATAAACTACTGAGTGGTCTATAGTATACGGCACACTGAGGGACAGTGCAGAAACAGGACAACGACATACATTGGGGAGACAGCACCTAGTATAGGTGAACGGGTAGATGAAAATGGCAGGAACTCAAGGAGGAGAAAAGCTCAATTAGAACATGGAGGCCCGCTTAATAACATAGATGTTAAAATATTATCAAAACGTAGAACAGTCACGACACTTAGTCAAATTACAGAGGCCACACAACATAATAGACAGACCGGACCTCAACAGAAATCATGAATGGAATAACACTCCACTACGTAACCTGATGACTTAAAGACAGAATAAGATGAAAAAAGACATAAATACAAACGGTATAATACATGAACTCATATTTACACACGCAAGACACACACATACTGAAAGCAAAATGAGAAACATAAATAAATGGAAAAAAAAGGCATCGGAGGGACGATGCATACCCTGCGCGCAGATACATTTTTTCGCAAATTATAGTATAGCTTACAATGCGTTGCTTACCTATGCTTTTTAATTGAACTGAATTTTGCTTTTTTTTAAGTATCATCATTATTTTAAGTATCATCAGTGTTTATACTCTGGTGAAATGAAGATATCAACTCGTAAATAAACGAAACCTTCGAATTCATCAGTGTACACACACACACACGCACACACAGACACGCGTTTACACGCGCGCACACAGTCACATATGTATGTATGTATACATGTATGTATGTATGAATGTATGTATGTATGTATGTACCCACACGTGTCTGCGCGCATGATCTATACACACGCTGACGAGGGTCAATTCATATGAAAAAGAAAGTGAGCAAAATAATATGACCACTTGCTTATCAGGAAATGTGTAAGTTCTATTTTAAAAAAATAAGATAATCAAACCAAATGTTTATGATTTTGAGCCACTCAACCAATGAGTATTTCTGCCAAATGTGGTGAAAATCCGTTCAGCCGTTTTGTAGTAATTTTGCAAAAACACAGACAATCTGACAAAGACGAGTGATTACAATACCCTGCTTTTGCTTAGGCGCGCAGGGTAATAAACAAATGATAAAATAAATAAATAAATAAGAGACGCGGGTACAAACAGCGCAGCAAACAAGCCTGTATACATGCACACAAAACACACTAAACACAGACACACGTACATGCGTTTGCGCGCACACACATACACACACGCACACGCACACACCCACCCACACAGATACAGGCACAAATGCATACGCACATAAGGATATATATCACAGAAAGACAAAATGGGATAAGCAGACCAAGAGGAGACACGTTGGATAAAGAGTCGCTGAAGAGGTTACAGGATGTGTAATAAAACACCTTTGACAAAGAAACAACAACAACAACAACAACAACAACAATAATAATAATAATAATAATATAATAATAATAATAATAATAATAATAATAATAAAACTGAAGTGAAGACCAAATATAAAAGTGCATGCGTTTGATTGGCAAAATACGACCGTCCTCAAGTATATCAATATATGTTTCAATGCATGATTTCGCATCAAGAATCTTGCAAACTTATATATAAACGTAATATATTGTCCGGAAAGTTCGTGCCGATTTTGAAAGGAAAGAAAAAGGTCAATAAATACTTGCCATTACATTTTTAATCAACCAAATATAAACCATTTTGTTGCACAATGCGTCTCTGTCTTTCCTTTAACTTGAAAATACCCTCTTCCCAGAATTGAGGTGGTTTCATGACAAAGAGTTCATCAAGGTATCTTTTTAAGTCATCCAAGGAATTGAAATTTTTACCATTAAGACTATTCTGCAGAAACCGGAATAAGTAGAAATCCGAAGGAGCAATATCTGGGGAATATGGAGGGTGGGGTAACACATCCAGCCGAGATGCAGCAATTTTTGTCAGGCTCCCAAAGCATCAAGTGCCGAAAATGAACTTTCTTATGTTCCATTTTAAAGGGTTACAGAATTAACACAGGCTATAGGAACATAAATCTTCTTCCACGAAAAGAAAGCTTAAACTTTGCTCTGAATGGATGTGTAGTCAAATCCTATTTTATGGACTCAACCATGTTCTAAAATAAGTCGAAAGGTAAGCTACAATAAATCGGCACGAACTTTATGAACAACCCAATACTTTTAGAAGTGGTGACAGCAACCACGAAGAAGTTTCGACCGATGAAGGCTAGCAGGGCGAAACTTCGAAGTCACTGTCACTATTCTTCTTGTAAAAGAATGATAAAGTTATGTGTATATGTATATATATATATATATATATATATATATATGTGTGTGTGTGTGTGTGTGTGTGTGTGTGTGTGTGTGTGTGTGTGTGAATGTGTGTGTTTGTCACTGTATTAAAAAAATATTATTAGCATTTGTCTTACAATACTGATTGTTCATTCTTGGCAGATGAATGCCATCCCTTCATTGAACCTTGCGTGACCATGCACATGTAGGTGGGTCTTTAGCCCAGCTTCCGTTCTGCAAACTCGCAAATGTAACACTCTAACTGTCTGTCTACTTGCATCATCGGTTGAGTTGTGGTTTCATGTATTGTACCATCCTAGTCAGGCCTCCAGTGGAGTTGCAAATTATTCCACACTTGCTAAAATATCCTTCGAACGATGTGGCAGCAGTTTCATCTTGAGAGCCACTTCCTAGTTTATGTGAGTTAAGCTGGTTGAGCGATCCAACTCTTGAGAGAAGAAATCAGTCAAACACATTGCGCTTCAATTCCAGATGCATGGTTTTTAGTCAATACATTCCAGTGGTCAACGAATATATACAACGATTTAAGATTGTTCTTTGTCACATCCTTAAATCACTTTGTTTGCTGTAGCCTTTCTCTCTGGTCAATTTCCCATAAAAAATCTGTTTAAGTATCCTTCCATCTATTCAGACAGCATGACGAGACCAACCTTTCTGGTTCTGGTTCGTAATTATTCTATTCTCAATTTTGGTGCTTGCCAGATTTCTCAAGTACAACAGTATCTGGTGTGTAAGGTGACCATTTGGTGTTGAGGATGTGTTACGTACAAATACCGATGAAGCCTCTGCAACTGTTTTATTAGATTCCCGTAGGTTGTCCACGTTTCGAACCCATTTGGCAGGGTCATAAGGACAAAAGCCTCATACACAGGGAAATTTGTTTCTTGTAATATTCCAATCTGGACTGACATACTTCTCGAGTATGTAACACTAATTTTCGCAATCCTGTGACATATGCATGTCGCCTCCGTGCGCGCACACACACACACATTCAGACAGTCACATTTTGACACACACACACACACACCACACACACACACACACACACACACACACACACACACACATATATATATGTTTAGTAGGAAGAAAGTAAAATATAGGGATTATTTATTGCAGAATATACTTGTGTTATTGGTTGACTTGACTAGTCATCCAGGTTTTGACGTTACGCGCCAAAGAAACGGTGATAAACGGAAATAAACGAGGTATTTTTCAGCTGCTATGTCGTTAGCTAAATTTAGTGTAGCCGAGTACGATAGTTTAGTAGAAGTTATATTGAATATCTTGTGGCATTTGTTGGGTTTGAAAGCTTTTCTTTAGGATGTCAATGAATGGTCACGAGATACTTTTAATTTGCAGTGAGTAAGGATGATTAAACGATGTTACATTAAGTTTCCTACTTCTAGAATTTTTTTAAATTTTGGTTTACTGTGAAATTGTCGATGCATATATGGTTATTGTCAGTTTTCCTGGGATGTATATTTAAATTGATACAATTTATATCTGTCAAATGTTCAGTTCTTCAGTTGGAAATCTCTTTTCTACCGATGATGGGTTTGTCAATGATATTCCTAATTATTCTATTATTATGAAAAGGCATCTACCCAACTATTAACATTAGCTTTCTGTAACTTAATGCAGTAAAAGTTTTCCTTGATGATGCGTTCCAAATGCACTTGGAACATACAATGCAGGGTTCCAAAGCAACAGTAATGGTAAAAGGTACATAAGAATTAATAATATAAACATCTGTTTATCGTAACTCCTCCTGCATTTGCTACTACATAATTGCTGCTGCTGATTCTTCTACTACTACTACTACTACTACTACTACTACTACTACTACTACTACTACTACTACTACTACTACTACTACTACTACTATATATATATATTGACTAATGTACAGGGAATAAGAGAGAGAGAGAGAGAGAGAGAGAGTAGGTGAATGAATTAGTTATGTTCTTGGAGCGGTGGTGGGTGTTACTGAGGTTGGGGAGGTAGCGGCATGTATTGCAGGGTGAGCGAAAGCAAAGGAAGTAGCCAAGTTGGGCTCCAGGAGTGGGGAAGAAGCTATGGACCAGAAGATTACGTAGGTTATGGGCCTGTTTAGAGGAGGGGATGGGGTGGGTTGAGGAAGATGTAGGAGGTGAAAGGGTCAGACTGGTGTCGGCGAAAAGCATGCAAACTGATGTGCTGGTGTGGTAGGGTGAAGGGGTGTTACGTGAGGGATAAAGGTGGACCAGATGCAGGGTGGGCGAGAGTAGATGCACGGTCAGCAGATTGGGCACAGGCGAGGGTAATTTGGATAATAGTGGTGGGGTATGCTAGTTGGGTGAAGTGGCAAGCCATTAGGAGGGAATGTCTCGAAGTCATTGTTTGTCATTACAGAGGCGGCAGGGACAGCAGAACTGAGAGTAAGGAATGGACAATCTGGAGTGGCTAGGGTGAGAAGAGAAGTTGAGATAAGAGTGTGCGCCTGTGGATTTATAGTGGAGAGCGGTGGCAAGAGAAGAGTGGTGGATGGTAACAGAAATGTCGAGAAAGTTGTCAGAGTTGTTGAAAACGGAGCAAGAGAATTCGGGGGATGGATGGAAGGACTTGATGAAAGAGAGGAAGAAGTCGAAATGCTGGCAGGGGTGTGAGATCGCACCGATACAGTCGTCAGTGTAACGACCGTATAATTCGGGAGTGGGATCGGTGAACTGAAAGAATATTTGGACCGCAACATAGCCGAAAAACAGGTTCGCATAGTTGGACTCCTTTCCGCTCCCATGCAGACTCCCGACACCTGATGGTAAAATTGCCTAGCGAACGAGAAGCAACTTAAGGAGAGGACAAGTTCAGCCAAACAGAGGAGGATAGAGGTGTCAGATTGATTATTACGACGAAGATCGAGGAAGATTTTCAATGCGAGGAGGCCTTCATTGCGAGGAATGAGGGCATATAGAAGCAAACACGCACACACACTTACATATAAACACACACACATATACATACATACGTATACACACACACGCACGCTTATACATACACACATATATTTAAACACTAATCTAGGGCGGTAAAAGAGTACAGTTCACTGATTTCTATAGAAATTATGGAGACAATGGGAACCCCTTTAATATAAATGGATCAACAGAACTGATTGCCGTAACCCAACGTATCATTCATCGAAGAGAGGAAGAGGAAAATCGTGTCATTCAAAGCAATAGATGTTGTAATCTAGATGGAATGGTTCCAGCTTGCAATCGAGATTTATTTAAATGGAATGACTAAAACTACGAGAACCCACAAGGAAATAAAATTTTCTGAGGTTTATTGCATCTGTGTGAATGATGACATCGGTATAAAGTGATAAATACATAAAAATATAGTGTGGGTGGCATTCTTAAGTTTTATTTTTGAGTTTTTATAACTTCTGCTTTCAATGTCAGATGAGGTGAAATATGGTTAGAAATAAGAAATACAACAGTATAAATGCATTTGTTCTTACAAACACAAAACACTTTTATTCAACTAGTTTGGTTCTATTGAATAAAGAATGACTGCTGCAATAAGTTATGCAAAACATTAATTCTTATAGATGCATTATCTGGCATGACTGCTTGTTTCGACCATGATGAGCTTACAACTCGGAAAATACACCTCTCTGTGGTTATTCTCATTCTGTGATCAATGTCATGTAATACATTTAAACTTCCGGCACACACAGACACCACAACAATAATTGAACTGTCAGGTGGAGTTATTTCTTCCAAATTGTATCACCATTGTATTTGAACGCCTCGAAACACTATCTCCATCCCACTACTAAAAATCAGACTCTATAAACTGTATATAACATCAATTAGCTAACATTATAGCAACAAAAGAAAGCTTTGATTTTGATAACATAACCAAATACAAGTTTACTACAAATTGTACTATACTATACAAATTTATACTATACTAATCTATACCAAAGGACTCGATTTATTTACATAAATATTTGTCCTCATCTTGTTTGTTGTTAACCCTCCAGCCTTCAGGTGTCTTGGGGAAATTTCGAACCTGGGTTCTCATTCCTAAGGTATTTTTCGATGTTATTGTTGTTGTTGTTCTTACTATTGTTCAGGTCACTGCTTGGAATCGCACTCGGAATCTTGGGGTTAGTAGCCCGCGCTTTTAACCACTACACCATATGCCCATGGGCAATTATGGTGTGAATTGTAAGGCTTATAAATCTAATAATCTCCTATCCTTCCTTAACACCGGTTCCCATATGCTGCTCATATCTGCACTCGGTCTGCTTAGAAGGTTGTTGTGTCCTAGCATATGTACTGCTTCTTTTAGTTTTCGTATTTTCCAGTGTTGTTCTCTGTCTATTATTTTAACTTCATTCCTCAGGGGGAGGTGGTCTCCATTTTTACATACATGATCAGCTATACCCGGTTTATCAATATCTCCTCGCTTTGCATTGTTCGTTTACCCTTATTTTGAGTGGGTGGCATGTTTCGCCTTTGTATAACCTACCACAGCTGCATGGGATGGAGTACACGCAATCTTTGGTCATATTCTCTTCTATTGGTGGTTTTACTCGAAGAAGATATTTGTAAAGTGTTGTATTATTCTTGAATACTGTCATGATGTCATATGGGCCGCATATCTTTTGTATCTTTTCGGAGAGGCCTTTCAACGTTGTGTTAACAACAAACAAGATGAGGACAATTATCCGTCGAATGTAAATAATGTAAATAATGTACATAATTGCTCATCTCTTAAATATAGAACTGTAAAGGACTCGATTGTTGCAGTTTAAATATGAGACTTTTCGTACGTCACTGGACGCATAAACATAAGAAGCCAGACAACTGAAAAGAAGCAACATACAATAAAAAATTGCGCAACATGGTCCTGAACTAGGCACTGAAGCTCTTCTGTCAGACCGTACCGTTGCAGTGTGTACCGACGTGCTCATCACCACTGACATTCAATTAACTTGGCGTATGATGTACCTCATGGTTCAGCAATGTTTCTCGTACATTTCCTTCTGCACATTAAACATAAAGTTACCTGCACTTCTGGCAACTAACACTGTCATACAGATGATGTATTATTTAATCGTTTACCCTCTGCGCCCAGACAGTATTCACACTGAACTTGTGTGTCTCACGCCATTCTTCCTTTACCTACAGCAACAAAGAGTTTGAAAAATCATTCAATGGGGATATGATAGCCTTGTGTCTTTTAACAGCACAAAATCTCACTCATCACACATATCAAGTAAACCTTCTTGTACCTTACCCGCTTCAACTGTGAATAACATCTTACTAAAAGCGTCGAAGTTACTAAAACTGCTAACCATTGCAATAACAACATAGACTGATCCAAAGATGACTATTCAATGCATTAAATCACCAGCAGGCTGCACGAAATATCTATTACTTCACTGCTTTCTATTCTTACTATGAAGGCCTCTACTTTTCTGAGCTAACAAGTTACATATCTTCCTCACTCGGAAATAAATGCCCTATCCATCTTTCGGTTATCCTTACCGTGTCTCAACTCCAGTCTCATCACTTCGAACATGATTTATCTTCACCGCCGTATTTATATGTATATATTTTGGCAGAAGCCACCAATCTACAGATGTACATGTTAAATATTGATGCCTAGGAGAGCCAGGAAAAGGTCATGGACATAGACTATCTTATAAAATACAAATATGGAGCAACTGATTTCAAGATTGACTATAGGCATTCAATTGACTGCTTACGTGCCAGAGTAGGACTGACCTGTGTTTAAATGAAAATAAGAGTAACATTATCAAAATGTTCATGCTTGTTAAATTAAAGAGAAAAGTAATTTATCTTTCGCTGAAATATTTCTGTCATTAAAGTTTTCTTCACTTCTTCAAAATTTGATAAAAATGATGAAAAGTTTGTAAAAACTAAGATCGAAAAAAAAAATGGCAACGTATTTTCTAGTTTAAAGAGAAATACAGTAAAATACTTGCATCAGTTCAAATTTCACTGGGGACATGACATACACACACGGTCGCGCGCGCGCACATACACGCTAAGTACAAGGAAAAAATCAGCTAAATCTGTATAAGAAAGAAGTCTGATTGACAGCAAGTAAATGCATAAATTAAATAATATTTCGTTTTGCCTATCGTATAGGTTTGTGGAGTGTGCGTGTATACTCGCACATATAATTCTTTTGCTTTTTATCTCTCCAGCATATATACCGGTTTTTAGGGTCTCAGATGGTTTTTCTGTACATTAAACCAAAGTCATAAACAAACAAACGAACAGATTTCATAAATCCAACCGAATCTAAACACTTGGGAGAACAGTTCCGATTCCGAAGAAAACTCACCGAATCAATCTTTGTAAAAAACACCAGCATGATTGCTGCTGTTGGTGGTGATGTTTCTAATGCTGCTACTGCTGGTGCTGCCTCGTGGTTGAAACCATATAGCATCAATATTTCATGAGGTTATACCTTCTTTGGAAGTTCTTATCTTGCATGGAAATATCAGCTTGTCAGTTCGTGATGCAATTCCGTGGGACTGTTGGAAAAAAAATACACATGCATCAAATAAACACACGCAAAGATACGTACATAAACTCGCATGTACACATACAGACACACAAACACATACATATATATTTATTTATACAAATTCACACACACACACACGCATATATATGCATACATATATAGATACTTATATGTTTATATATATGCATATGTGTGTATATATATATATATATGTACAAACATACGTTTATACAAATAAGTATTTACATATATATATTTATACATATATTTATATATTATATATATATATATATATTATATATATATATTATATATATGTATATATTTATATATATATATATATATATATATATATATATATATATATATATATATATATATATTATATATGTATATATATATGTGTGTGTGTGTGTGTGTATACATAC
>NC_042997.1:55709388-55724388 GCF_006345805.1 Octopus sinensis | reverse complement strand
CGAGAATTTTTCCTTGCAATTTTTAAAAATCATCTTTCAAATAGAACTCGCAACATATTCAAAATCTTAATGAATTTTACAGTAATCTCTTAAAACCACCGATAAAACATAATGATACACTCAAAACCGTTCTCCTGTTGTTGAAATGAATGCATGAAACAACAAAAGTAATGTAGTATTACTAGTAAAGTGAAATTTCGATTTGAAATTTCAAATCGAAACCGGCTTTCCAATTTTCCCCCTTTAGTAGATCATCAGCTTCTCCAGTGAAAGTTGCAAAAACAAAAGAATTATTAGTTTCTTTTTAATAGACGTGAAAGTTCTATATCACTTGGGAGGGAAAATGAGAAATTGTGACGGTGATGCATTTTCCCCAAATCATTTGTAGTGTAAGTGAAATGAAATTATTTCACAATACCCGGCTTAACTCCTGCTCCAAGATAAGTAATAGGAGACAGACAGACATTTTTATTTCATTTCTATTTACAACAAAAAAACTTCAGTCTTATAGCTATTGAGATTACAAATTTCAAGTTGTAGGTCAGATACATGGAAAACTATTTAGATATACAAAAGTTAGGTAAAACAACTGTTTTTGTCTTTATTTCAACACATCAAAACTAATCCTGATTTGAAAAAAAAAAAAAAAAGAAAATTAAAAATAAATATCTCAACCAGGGATCAATCCTTAAAAACCTGTATAAACATTTTTTTTTCTGAAATGTTACACAGTGATTTTGATGAAAAGATAAAATAATTTTACTGCTCAGGTGGTGAAGGTTGTTCTGGGTGGAAGGATGTTGGCGATAGTTTTATATAAAAAGAAAATGCGTGTAAATAAAGCAACCGACTGCATCAATAGATTTTCTGTTTATTATATTGCATTTCATCAATCAATATCTACCGTAGGGACTATTAAAACTTAGACTGTTTTTACAGTATGATAGCTGCCCGTTGACTGAAGGTTTTGAACTGATTATAAGGTGTTTCTGCTTCGTGCTCAGCCCTGCAATGATAAATTGTTTATTTACATGGAAGAATAATTCAAAGAAAAAAATTCAAAATTTCAAAATGCAGTAGTAACAAGTTTTAGTTTACTAAAATTTTAAAATATTTTATATTTATCCTAAAAATACTTTGCATCTACTTCCAGTTATATACTGATGTGTTTAAACTTTGATCACTCTGCAGAGAAAATGAAATATGGTTTGTGAATTTCTTGACGCTATAGTATCATCATCTTTAATAGACGTATTATCAAAAATATTAAACGTTATTATATACGTAACTTAGGACCTTCTCTTTCAAATATCTTTCATTATACTTCCTCTGTATTATGTAAACATTTTCTCCAGTCCATATGATGTATCTAGAGCATAAATGGGATAACTCATTGACTTTAAATAAGATCCAAGTATTTTTTTAAATTCTTGTTTTAACAAATGTCCTTCCAATTATACAATCTCTTAATAATAAAGATTTTAAAATGTATCATTTCGTAATTTTTCAGTTTGGCAATTTCTGTCTTTCACGACTAATGTGTATTGCATTCACTTTCAACTTTAGTACCTATTTTGAGGCATAGCGAGTTTGTAGTTACCTGGGTATGACAATATTTGTTTAGAACAAAATGTGTAGGTTCCATGTTACTATATCGCTATTCATACTTCACTAGTCGAAGTCAGATTGAATCCTGTTTGAAATCGAACTTTATAAATCGAACCTTAAATGTAAAAATTATCTTGATGTACGTTAAAATTGTCTAAAGACGTATATTTCGTAATAATGTAAATACACGCGAACGCGTTTGCAAATATATGAGTAAGTATGATAGAAGTCATGCCTCTAGAATCAACTCAGAGTTCACTGTAATAAATTTAGAAGAGTAGAATTTGGTGAGATAATTTTATTAAAAGAATACTTTATTGTGGCAAAACTTTTACGAAAATATTTTGTAACCAATCCTCTCTGCAATGTTTTTCTCTCAATCGCAATGTAAATTATACCTGAGCTATTTTATTTCATTACTGGACATCTAAGAAACTATCGAGGGCAATTATTCAATGAAGTTCTCTGGCAAGTTAGCAAAACCACACAAAAAAAAGGACAGGATTTGAATTGAATGCTAAATTTATCAATCTCCTTCTTAATATATTATTCGTAATATAAATAATTGAAATTAACAACATAGATAACACAGGGCCAATAATGTGCAATTTTTTCTTTCAATGTGTTACCTGAAGCTAATGAGCAGCCATCTTCCTTATCTGGGCTTGATTTTCTGTGTACTTCCAAACAAATTTATTTGTTACCCTAAAATTAGATTTTTCGAGGGTAAACACAGACTAGAAAAACAATCTAAAATGATATTTTCTTTCTCCTTTTTCAGTATAAATATAGCAAACGTGAAAACATTTTCATATGTAAGTGTGAAAATTGTTTTTGTTTCTCGCTCGCTCGCTCGTTTGCTCTCTATCAATCTATCTATCTAAGTATCTGAGTATTCTTCTGCTTTCCTATCTAACCCTCAATCTACCGTCCGTAACACATATGTGCACTAGCGGTCACATAACTCTTTTCTGCTTTAAATGTCAGTTGTATGTGGATGTGCCTTTTTTTTCATTTTACATATTTTTTTTTGCCAGTAAAACTAATCTAATTGAGTTTCACAAAGCCAGTCTATGTACATGGTTCACACGAGAATAGCATTGCATTCTGAAATAGCTTTAAGCAATCTTTCTTACGTTTCCAAAGAGATTCAGCAGCCATTCGAGGCAAATGTGAAATGTTGGTCGAGCTACAACCGAGATTGCTTAAAGCCACAAAATAATGATATTGATGATGATAATGATGATGATGATGATGATGATGTTGATGATGATGTTTGTTGATGATGATAATAACAATAATAATAGTTGTTGTTGCAAAAGTAGCAGAAACAACAACAACGATAATTTTAGTAGTCATAGAAATAATAATAATAATAATAATAATAATAATAATAATAATAATAATAATAATAATAATAATAATAAGAAGAAGAAGAAGAAGAAGAAGAAAGAGGAGGAGGAGGAGAACAACAATATATAGCATATAGATGTAAGAAAAAGAGAGAAAGAAATGAGTTGGATGTTCACATTGAAAGGGGAGATATGTTTTATTTTTTGGACTTTATGGGAGTATATTTTTCTTTATTTTACTTTTTAGGTCTTAGAGTCTCTTGCGCTACATAGGTATTTGATCTTAAAATAAGATGGGATTGCTACGCTGAGCAGCTAATCCATAATAATAAAAAAAAGAAGCAAAGAGACAAGACAAAATGCAACCATATAAAAATATAAAAAAAAAAGATATGTAAAAAAGAAAAAAGTTCAACGACATTTTTCTTTTTTCTGTTTTGACGTCGATCATGATGATGGTGGAAGCGTTGGTGTTAACGACGACGATGATGATGATGATGATGGGATGGTAGTGATGAGAGTGATGGCGAAATGGAAGCCATAACATAAGTAGATGGCCTTAGATGATGTTACCACTTGTGAGTTTGCTAGTCATAATGCAGAAACACAAGAAATATATCAAGTTTGAAGATTGATAGTTTGTCTTCAAAACTTTCGCATCTTTCCCAAACTGCTTTTTTGACATAATAATAATGATGATGATGATGATGTTGATGATGATGATGATGATGTTGATGATGATGATGATGATGATAACAACAACAATAATAATAATAATAATAATAATAATAACAATAACAACAACAATAATAATAATAATAACAATAACAACAATAATAATAATAATAATAATAATAATAATAATAATAATAATAATAATAACAATAACAACAACAACAACAACAATAATAATAATAATAATAATAATAATAATAATAATAATAATAATAATAATAATATTAAATTTTGTTCCGTTATCGCAAGCAGAACCAACATCATCACTAATATAACCACCATGACGACTACTGCTGATATAAGAATCGCCTTCCGAATAACAACACGTGGACTCTTAACACTCTAAACCAGCAAACCCGGATTTACTTAAGCGAGTGAGCTAGAATATCCCCAATTCTCAATGGATATGTTTAGATTTGGGTAAATTTTCTGAAGGATGGGTGAGAGTGACTAGTTTAACATGGGTCGAAGTTCCACAGTGGAAGAGAACATTTGCAAAGAGCCTTCATGCTGTAGGAGTATTTCTTTCATCCAGCTTAAATGGATGCTTTCTTTTGAGAAAGAGGTTAAATCCCAAGCATGGCCGTAGTCCAGTGACTGAAACAAGTTAACACACACATGCACATACACACATGCACACACACATACACCCACACACATACACACACACCACACACACACACATACATACCAAGACTTCTTTCGGATTCTACCAAATCCACACACAAAGCTTTGGTTGGCCTGAGGCTAAAGTAGAAGACACTTGCTCAAGGTGCTATGCAGTGGGACTGAACGCAGAACCATGTGGTTGGGAAGCAAACTTCTTACCACGCCACGCGAGTGTGCTTGTGTGTACACACACACACACACACACACACACACACACACACACATATATATATATATATATAGATATGTGTTTGTATGTATTTATATATGTATATATGTAATGTGTATGCTCATTTTTATCACTTTATAGCTGTTTATTTGCAATCCTACTTTTTTCTGGCCTTTGTTAAGTCGTTGACTATAAAAACTGAACAGTCTCGGACTAAATACTTTGCATTGATAAAATAATTAGAGCGTAGGAAGAAATACTTCTAAAGTTTTTCTTCCGGCTTTTTATGTTTAGAGTTCAAAATTAGGCAAGGTCAACTTTACCTTTTATTCCCCTTGAGAGAATATACTGAAATACCACTCAAATACTGGGGTTGATTACAACCGACCACTATCGTACTCTGAAATTTCAGGTTCTGTGTCTCTATTAAAAACAGTTCTTTAGTTGCCTCTCACCACTCGATTCAATCTCGAACTAACTTTGGATCAATAAAATAAATAAAATACTTTGCAGGTTCAGTCGACAACCTACAAATCTTTCCTCTACAAATGCATAGTCTTGTGCACACATGAAAATCTTTATAAACGAAGGACGATGGCTAGTAGGCTAAAGTACTCAAAACTAAAAAAATTGTGATTTTAATTCTCGTTTGAGCTGATTCTACCTTTCTTTTGTTGTTGAAAAATGTATTAGAAGCACATGAATTTGATTTCGTCTATTTTAGTAGTTACATTAAAAATTATGCTTAGTCAAGAGAAATATAACTTATTAGGATGTGCTGAATGTAAGGGACATGACAAGAGTGGTAGAGCTTCTGGACTAAAGGCCTTCCAATATCAATTTGCATTCCTCTATGTGCTGGCTCAAAATCTCATACGGTATCAGCTATCCTCTTAGTTTTTTTACGAAACAAAAGACTTAAGGACGTAATCAATTCAATCGATTATTTCTTCCTTTGCAAATAAATTGCCATGCATCTATAAATCTTTTCTAATTTTGTCAGAAACCAGCACATTCGAGGGGAGGAGGCAAGTCGATTATATCAATCCTAGTACTTGACTGGTATTTTATTTTATTGACTCTGAAAGGGTGAAGAGGCACAGCTGAGATCGCAGAAGAAATGCCGCTTAACATTTCGCCCGAAGGGCTAAGGACTCTGCCAGCTCGCCGCCTTGTGCCTATAATAAAACACGTTACTCTTGGAAAACTAGGACAGTAAAATGGCAAAATTTTACATTGTCGAAATAGTTCCATTCCTTTAGCTGAATGTTGCATTTAGTCAGTACTAGTATTTCACAACTATGTAATAAATAAAATATTACACTGTCTTTACACCGCCTCCAGGTTATACTATAGCATATGGACTAGGTTTCCGGTGAAATAAATGCTTGCAAGCAAGTGGATTTTTCTGCAATTGGATGGTTATTACAATGCTTTTGATTATGAGGAACAACAAAATGTTTCTTACTTCCTAATAACAGTTTCTAATTTAGGCAATTTGGATGAGAGAGGAAGTCGATACTGTTGACCCAATGCTTGTCTCCGGAAGAATGAAAGGTAAGTTGATCTCGGCGGGATTTGAACTAAGAACGTAAAGAACTAGAACAATTAGCGTAAGGTACTTCGCCCGACGTTCGAGCGATTCTACTAGCTCGCCTCTTTCTTTTTTTTTCTAAGCGCGATATAGTACAACAATTTAAAACGGACGTTACTTCCCGTTAGGCTATATGAGTCACTCTCTATACAAAATGACCGCGACGTTTGCGAATTTTGCTAAATAATCAAGCAACAGAAATATTCTATCTTATATTTAATTCTCTTTCTTTAAGAATTCTTGAGTTGCTAATTTTAGCATCCTTTCCAGATTACCAACCTACTTGTGATTTATAGTAACTATTTACTAATTAATTTGACAGGCAATTCAATTTGTCAGCTTATAGTTTAATAATTGAATTATGTTATTGAGACTGATCAATAGCGTGAGCTGTTAGTCTTAACTTTATTCTGCTTGTTCAAGCTGATGCTGTTTTTCACAAAGCCTTCGCTCTCAACTGCTATTTTACATTTTGAAATCGAAAGGTCATTTTATTTTAAAAACAAAAAGGAAAAAGAGAAAAGAAATAAATAGCTTCTGATATCATTCTGCTCAAACAAATGGTGACCTTATAACCTTAAAATGACCAGGGAATATATGTTTAAAACAGTCACAAAGAAGCATTTTACAAATTTTTAATGACAAACTTAACCTCTAAACCTTCAGCTTTTGTAATGAAATAAAATGTCAATTAATTATTACTGTTTAAAAATATTTTCTCGGTTTTTAATCTCGTCTCAAAGGAAAATTTATGGCAGCTAATTTAATTTTAATATTCAATACCAAGTACTTAGCTAATATGGTTGCTTATTGTATGTGGCTACTCTTGAAATATTGCTTTAGAGTATCTTAAAACTGCCTATACGACATTTGCTCTAGAATATGTGACCGCATATATGTGGTATAATGTTAATAGACTTTGATATGGCTCAAGTAAGAAAGCTAAATACAACAGTGCTCATTATGTATGCACAAACCCAGATAAAGCATCGCTGTAAATATTGTATATTCTGGATTCTGTCTTACGTACGAAGTCAAGGCATAGGCAGTTCACATTTTGTTTACTTATCTTGATCTTGTACCATGTATTGATCCAAATATTTCGACAAGAGGCAACATTAACAATTGATTTGGCTCGAGTTTGATGGGTACTTAATTTTGGAGTAATTAATTAACATATTCTGATGTTTTACTTATACATAATTTGTTAAATGTTAATGTTAATTTTTGTCTAAATATTTAATAAGGGAGAAGGGTATTCGTATAGCCAGTAGCTATGTATTATAATGAATAATGCTCAATTGAAGATTCAGATAATTGGGGAATACTCAATTTTAAGAAAATGCAAATACTTTTACATTCGCGAGAAGTAGTATTAATTTATTCAAACGAATATTTGAAAATGTAGACATGTTATCTTGGCATGTTTAGAGGTATCAGATTAAACGTTCATTTGTTTATTTTGGCAACTAAATTCTAAATAGTATTATTGACGTGGTGGATAAGGTTTAGTATTTTATGTCAGTAAATATATATATTCATTATTTACATTATTTACATTTGACGGATATTTGTTTTGTTGTTAACACAACGTTTCGGCTGATATACCCTCCAGCCTTCATCAGGTGTCTTAGGGAAATCGAACCTGGGTTCTCATTCCTAAGACATTTTTCGATGTTGTTGTTGTTGTTATTATTATTATTATTATTATTATTATTATTATTATTATTATTATTATTATTATTATCATTATTATTCAGGTCACTGCTTGGAATCGAACTCAAATGGCGTAGTGATTAAGAACGCGGGCTACTAACCCCAAGATTCCGAGTTCGATTCCAAGCAGTGACCTGAATAATAATAATAATAATAATAATAATAATAATAATAATAATAATAATAATAATAATAATAATAATAATAATATAATAATAATATTCAATAATAAAAAATATTCAGACAAATACATAACAAAAACACCAGGACTTACAAACACATATAACATACAGAAAATTGCACTACTAGGCACTGCACACATCCTACGCAGAACAATTTCCATACAATAACCATCAGAGCATCACAACAAATCACAGCACATACCCAAGGCACACAGAGCTGCGCTCGGTAGTGAAGTGAAAGCACGCTATAAAAATAAAACTACTGAATAATAATAATAATAATAATAATAATAATAATAATAATAATAATAATAATAATAACCTCGAAAAATACCTTAGTAATGAGAAACCAGGTTTGGAATTTCCCCAAGACACCTGATGAAGGCTGTGTGGTATATCAACCGAAACGTTGTGTTAACAACAAACAAGATGACAATATCCGTCAAATGTAAATGATGTAAATAATGTACATAATTCCTCATCTCTTTAATATATATATATATATATATATATATATATATATATATAATATATATATATATATTATATATATATTGTCCATGACACGTAGATTTAATTCAAATCTAAGTTGAAAAATTATGTATTGCTACTTCTCACCATAAACACAAATTATGCATCCTTATGTTTAGATTTGCAATTAAATTCTATTATCCTTTTTATTTGGAGAGTGTTTAAAAAGTATATTTTGAAAATAACAAAAATGTATGCAAAATGAAATTTCATGCTTCATTCTCTTCTTTCTCCATCTATATATATCGAAAGGTTCGGTCAATGATATATATTTCTATTTAATACACTAAACAAACATTTATAGTGTCAAACAGAACTTTTGATCTTTGATGATTTGTCGACCTCAGAAACGTGAAAGTGAAAAAAAAAAATGACTCATGAAATTACTTATTCGTAATGAGTTTACTTATTGCTATTATTGTTTTGAGCTGAAAGTTTTCTAGGCATGAACATACACTCATTCAATATTAGTGTACCTTGGGTTACATAATCCATTATTTCTTCTTCTCTGAGACTGTAGAGTTTTGTTTTTAGAAGCCTCGGTTATTACTTCCAGCAGGTCCAGAGACTGCACGAAAGTTCTCTTAATAGTTCAACAGAGGCTACCATAGCATGGTCTACAGATATTCATTCATCTGGAACGCTTTTTTATGAGTAACCGCATAGAAATGTTGCTTATTGACTCATAAATTCATTGTTTATATCTGTACAAGATAACTTGGTTTCTTTTGTTAATTAGGTCAACATTCAACACCATTATACTGCTGGTATTATTTCATTAACTCAAGACAGGAATCGGACAGCTACTATGGAGAGACGAAATTAAATACTGTATGTCATTTATTTCCCCAAACAGTATCTTCATCTGTGAATTGAAGGTCCTATTCAGAAAATCGAACATTCATAATAATTTTACTGACTAAATTCAGTGTTCCATTCGGATGAAGATATATATATATATTTGTACGGTACATAAGGCCGGTTAAAGAAACTTTCATCATCAACAAATGAGATATCATAGGCTCATTAATTTCAGCAACAGAGTGTGCTGTGACGTTTATATATTATACACAGAGCTTGAAATATGAGAAAAGGAAAGTAGTTGTAAGGATTTGAGCCCTGTCTCAACTAGTATACATGTAAATAATAAATTTGAGAAACTCGTGGATGGCAAATGTAAACAATAAATTTGACGACCAGTACTGATTGATTTCTATTTGAGCAAATGGAAGGAACAGTTATACTTATTCACTTCATTATCTATCTATACAAATATTTTCACAACAAACAGACAGATTGCTCTTTCAGTTATAACTCTGATATTCTGGTCTTATTATCTATGACTGTATTTATTCATGGGAGATAATTCAGAATAAACTTTAATAATTGTATTATAATTGGTCCAAACAGATGGTTTGTGATGCCCTCATCGATTACTGCATGTATTTTCATATTTTTCTTTTATATGTATAAACCAGCACATAACATGACCAAATGGTTCCGCTAACTATCGAAGCGATTGTAATTGCTTAATAAAGATATGTAATTAATTGCATTATCATAACTTCGTATCTTTACTATATATATTCGTATATTCTTACAAGCATACATACATACAAATATGTATGTATGCATGTACGTACGTATGTATGTATGTATGTATGTATGTATGTATGTATGTATGTATGTATGTATGTATGTATGTATGTATGTATGGATGGATGGATGTATTTACATATGTATGTATGTATGTATGTATATATGTATGTATGTATGTATGTATCTACAAAAAGTGAAATTGGCACTGTCACCGCCCCACTATATCTCCCATCGTCGACACCACTAACAATAACACCAATTACGACAAACACTCAACCTCACATCAATCACCACCACAACCATCGTTAGTCAACAAAGTATTTCGACACTCTACGCCATGGCAACCAATCCAACACCAACAGAAACATGAAATTCGTTAACAGCAACAACAACTCTCCCACACTCCCACCACTACTACCACCAGCAACAGCAACATCCCTAGCAGCAGCAACAGCAGCAGTTCAGCAGCAGCAGAGGCAGCAGCGCCAACATAAAAAAAAACCCAACACTACCACCAATAGCATCAAGAACACTCAAAATGATCACAACACTCATCCGATAACAAGAAAAACAAAATTCATTTTTATTATAGGCACAAGGATTAAAATTTTGGAGGAGGGTGAGCCGATTACATCGACCCCAGTGTTTAACTGGCGCTTATTTTATCGACCCTGATAGGATAAAGAGCAAAGTCGACTGCGGTTGAATTTGAACTCAGAACGTAACTGCGGACGAGTAAGCCACTAAGCTTACTGTTCGGCGTGCTAACCATTCTGCCATCTCCCCCTTTAACAACAACAACAACAAAACGTTGACTACATCATCAACAACAGCAACGATAACGACAACAACAACAGCAATAATAATAATAATAATAATAATAATAATAATAATAATATAATAAAATAATAATAATAATAATAATAATAATAATAAATCACAGCACATACCTAAGGCACACAGAGCTGCGCTCGGTAGTGAAGTGAAAGCACGCTATATAAATAAAACTACTGAATAATGATAATAATAATAATAATAATAATAATAATAATAATAATAATAATATAATAATAATAATAATAATAATAATAATAATATTGGGGTTTGAATAGTTCACCTCTGGAAACATGGGTGGTTCTTTCAACATCCTTAAACAACCCTTATTCAGGGACCGTTTGAGCGGGATGGGCTGCTCAACCTGAAGAAAATTCTAACTGGGCCCCACCTGCAAGGTCATGTGCTGTTTATCTTGATATGAGATCACCATGTCGCGCACATATGGTTGTGATGCATGTGCCTGGTGTACCTTTATCAGACGGGTAGTCATGATGGGTATATTGGGCTTCGTATATTTTACCCCAGTGTCACTTTGATGGCATGAACTGCCCTCTCACTCAATAATAATAATAATAATAAATGAAACCATTGATCATGTTGTCTCCAAGTGCAGTCTTCTAGCGCCTACAGAGTATCTCAACAGGCATGATAGAGCTGCACAATATATTCACTGGGTAATTTGCAAAAACCTGAATTTGCCCCATGAAAAAAACTGGTGGGAACACAAACCAGCTCCAGTGCTTGAAAATGACCACATCTCACTCCTCTGGAACTTCACCATTCAAACTGACAGAAAGATAGACGCGAATAGGCCAGACATCATATTGAAAGACTTCAGACAAAGAACATGCCTCCTCATTGATATGACTGTCCCAAACGATATAAACGTATCTGTCAAGACCTACCTTCGTATATTTCATCCCAGTGTTATTTTGATGGCATGCACTGCTCTCTCACTCAATAATGATAATACTAAATAATAATAACAATAATAATAATTATTATTATTATTATAATAATCCTTTTTACTATAGACAAAAATCATGAAATTTTGTGGGAGGAGGCAATATCGTTACTTAGATACTCAGCAGCTTTTGTAGATTGGACAAAATCTGACTTAGCAAATCTAGAGAGAACAAGTAAGGAATTCTATATGAATACAAGGCTTCATCTTAGAGCAGGAGTACAAAGATTGTATTTTCCGAGAAAGGAATGTGGTAGAGGGTTAATATCAGTAGAAGACTGAGCGGAGTTAGCTAGAGCAGATGTAGCCTCCTATGCAGGCAATAGTAAGGAAACCAAAATACCAAAGGTTGCTAAAAACCAGAAAAAAGATACAAAGTTATCTGATTGGCAAGAGGAGGTTTTGCATAGTAAATTTCCCAAGATAGTTGCAGAAAATAGTAATAGTGAGGCATGGTTGTGGTTGCAGAAAGGAAGGCAGAAAAGGGAGACAAAAAGTTTCTGAGTAGCAGCACAAGATTAGACATTGAGGACTAATTGGATAAAGCTAAGATAGACAAAAATCAGGTAGATTCCTAATGTAGGTTATGTAAATCAAAGGAAGAAAGTGCTACTCATATAGTTAGTGAATCTAGTTTACTGGCACAGAAAGAATACAAGAAAAGACATGACATCCTGGGAGTTATGTAGAAACCTAGGATTTGACCGGAAATGAAGCCCTCTGGTTTTTGGTTGACGGACGGGAACTTGAAACGAAAAACAGAAACGTCAATTATAGCCGCTCAGGACTAAGTCCTTAGAACAAATCTAAGAAAAATATTGACAAAACTCAGTGAGATAGCAAATGTAGAATTTGTTGGAAATGAGACGTGAGTATCAATCACGTTCTGAGTGAGTGCAGTATATTAGCACAAAAAGCGTATAAGCGCAGATATGACTGTGTAGGCAAAAGAGTGCATTTGAATAGTTAGTCGAATATGTGACTTCAAAACAATAAAATGGTATAAGCAAGACCTAAAGGTTGTGATAGAAAATGAGTATTACAAAATCTTGTGAAACTTCCCCATAAAAACTGGCCATACTATTGGGACAAAAAGACCAGACATGATTATAGAGTCAAAATAAACAATGCGAGATCATAGATTTTGCAATTCTTTATGATAGAATCGACACGAAAGAAATGGAAAAAAGTGAGAATAGCAGAATTCAGCCATAGGGCTGATGAGACTGTGGAAGACCAAGACAACAGTTATTCCTGTAGCAATAGATGCACCTGGTACAATAGTCAAAATGCTACCTAAAAAACTGAAGGAAATTGGAATTGAAACTCCGCATTGTCGACCTGCAGGAAAGTATCATTCTGCAAGAATCTAAAGGAAGATTTTGAGATTCCAGGAAATTTGCCTCCAAACCTCAAGATACAATACCTGCTAACGAAATTAGCATGCACTAGCGTACTACTACTACTACTACTACCACTACTACTACTACTACTACTACTACTACTACTACTACTACTACTACTACTACTAATAATAATAATAATATAATAATAATAATTCTTTCTACTGGAAGCACAAGGCCTAAAATTTGGGGTAAGGGATTAAGTCGATTACATCGAACCTAGTGCGTAACTGGTGCTTATTTGATCGACACTGAAAGGATGAAAAGCTAAGTCGGGCGCAGCGGAACTTCAACACAGAACGTAAATACGGACGAAATGTCGTTAAGCATTTTGTCCGGCATGCTAATGATTCTGCCAGCCTTCATAACAGCAAGAAGAAGAAGAAGAAGAAGAAGAAGAAGAAGAAGAAGAAGAAGAAGAAGAAGAAGAAGAAGAAGAAGAAACACTATCAGGCGCAGGAGTGGCTGTGTGGTAAGTAGCTTGCTTACCAACCACATGGTTCTGGGTTTAGTCCCCCTGCGTGGCACCTTGGGCAAGTATCTTCTACTATAGCCTTGTGAGTGGATTTGATTGACGGAATCTGAAAGACGCCCGTCGTATATATGTATATATATATATATATATATATATATATATGAGTGTGTGTATGTTTGTGTGTTTGTGTATGTCCCACCAACATCGCTTGACAACCGATGGTGGTGTGTTTACGTCCCCGTAACCTAGCAGTTCGGCAAAAGAGACCGATAGAATAAGTACTAGGCTTACAAAGAATAAGTCCAGGGGTCGATTTGCTCGGCTAAAGGCGGTGCTGCAGCATGGCCGCATTCAAATGACTGAAACAAGTGAAAGAGTAAAAGAGTATATAAATACAATAGGATATTTAAAACTTCGAATGGCTTTGAGGGTCCATCAGAATAAAATAGTAATCAAAGGGGTCCATAGGTAAAAAATGATTGAGAATCACTGATTTAGACAAAGGAATAAAGAAAGCTCAACCTCTTTAAGTAAAAGAGTAATACCATTGACTATCGTTGTTGCTTGAATCGCTAGAAATAGCAGCCATAACTTCCATGAATGAGACTGGCGTTATACAACTAGACCAAATTCAGTCAGAGAAAAGACGTGCTCCTCATGAGTAGAATACTTTTGGACCATGTGTCTGCGTGGTCAGAGATGACCTTGGGCTAAACAACAACAACAGCAATAACAACAACAAATACTGGCAACACACCCATCTCTCAAGCACTACATGGAACTGCCTCTGTATGTTGCCCGTGAATGTGTATGTGTGTGTGTGTGTATTATATACTTATATACATACGGATGCGTACACAAAGATACATGTAAGTATACACACACACATACACACACACACATACACACACACTGACGTGTGCGCACAAACATATATATATATATATATAATGCATAGATACACACAAACACTCCCTAGCAGAAATAATATTTCAGACAGGAGATATAACTATAAAGCTATAAAAACTGTAATATAAAGCACAAAAATAGATCCCAAAAGTGTTGGAATGACGTCCAAAGGGAATTCATGTTTAACAAAGTATCTTAGTTTTAATTTTCTCTTCGTTAGATTTTATGCATGATGTGGTCTTTTGTTATATATTTAA
>NC_042997.1:55671888-55706888 GCF_006345805.1 Octopus sinensis | reverse complement strand
GAATGCCTGTGCTACATCCTGGAGCTCCATCGAAGCTATTAAAATGAAGCGCATATTTATTTCGGAAACCTTTTAAATACATAGACATTTTATATAAAGTATACGAGGAGTTTTCGTCAGGTGATCTAAACTAATATGTGTGCACCACTAAAAGCCACTAAAACTTCGGTTTGAATCGCAGTTGAACATGTGATGTTGAGACTCCTTTTCAGAAGCGGCTAGGAGTGGCTTCTCCTTGAGCAGATAGGTATAGATTGAAATGGAAATGAAAAGGCAAGCCGTTCGGTAAGACTTGACAAATACATTTAATTCAGATATATGATAGTAAAATTTTTATATATAAATAATAATGAAGAAAAGTGTTGTATACAGTGCTCAGGTGCACTACAAATAAAAAAAGAAAAGAAAGACCATCCGGTGTACTGTTGGCAGATTTCAGGAAGCATGGAAGCTTTTTGAAGTATGTCTCAACAGCTGACAACTGATGCAGATAGTTTATTACATGCTTCAGCAAATCTCAGCATGAAAAAATGTTTCCGAAAGTCATGGGTGCTGTGTTGCTTTTTGATTTCATAAGCATGTTCGCGAGTGTTTGTCATATGGAATTCAAAAAGGTGCCCAACGTTGTTGCTGGAAAGATGGTGGATAATCTTGTGGGTGTCTACCAAGTCAGATGCCACACGTCTGAGTTTCAATGTATCCATGCTCAGGGTAGCAAGACGCTCAAAGTATGGCAGATGTCTGACGGTGGGTATTCGTTTGGTTGCACGTTTCTGAACAGTTTCCAGGAGATATATATATGCTGAGCAAGATAGGGGTTCCAGACACGTGATGCAAATTCAAATTGTGGACGTACCATTGTTGAAAACAATTTTAAATAGATAGCTGGGGGGCGGCTGACAAAGATCTTACAGAGTGGTGCTAGCACCCCCTCAGCCTTCTTGACAATGTTAGAGATGTGGTTTGTCCAACGCAGATAGTTGTTTACAATAATGCCCAGATCACGTCCGCTACAAAACTTCTTGAGATTATGTAAAGGCTGGATTTTTCCCCCCAAAATCCATGGTGACGCACTTGTCCATAGCTAGCTTGAGCTGCCAGTCAAAGATCCATTGCTGCATTGTATCCAGATTGCAGGAGAGATCTATAGCGCATAGGATCTGTTCTTTTTATTTCGAGGTACAGCTTGGTGTCATCTGCATATTTCAGCTCCGTAACATTCCTCAAGTTGGGATCTATATCATTAATACATGCAGCAGACAGTAAGGGTCCAAGAACGGATCCCTGTGGTCTGTGGTACACCAGAAATCATCTATAGGGTGAAGAATGATGTCCTAGAACCGTATATACCTTTTTCCGACCTAGATTGAAGCACTTCAGCCAGTTATAGAGATCGTCCTTTACATCCATTGCAGAGAGTTTTACTATAAGTCGTTTGTGTGGCAAAATCAAGGTAGACAGCATCCACCCACGAGCCGCCATGAGTAACTCGGGTGATGTCCTCAAGAAACACGATGAGTTGACTATAGCAGCTGGAGTTAGGGATAAAACCAAATTGTGAGGGTCGAATAAGGTTGTGAGAGCTCCAAAATTTCCAGAGTGTTTCTCTGACACAGGACTCCATCAATTTGGCGATGCAGCTAGTAAGGCTGACTGGACGGTAGTTGACAGTTGATGTGCGATCAACTTTTTTGAACAGGGGGACGACACTGGCAATTTTCCAGTCCTCTGGAGTGACACAGTTGTAAAAGCAGAGTTGAAAAAAGGAAGAGAGAAGAAAGAAGAAAGAAGGAAGAAAGAAATGTGTGTGTGTGAGTGTCTCTCTATAAATTCGCCTACGTACACGTGTTCCTATAAGCATATACATGTATGTCTAAGTATGTGTGTATTTACATATCTATATATATGAGTGTGAGTTATCTAATTTATATATTTTTGTATTCATATCTATGTCTATAAATGCGTATTAACATGTCTTTGTTAGTGTGTATGCGTATGCGTAGATATATGTCTGTTTATTATACACGAACGTGAATACATATGTTTATATAATACTGCATATTTCTAGGCGTGGGTTCTCATCCTCAAATATTACATTAATATTATCTATCTATCTATCTATCCATCCCTATACACACACACATATATACACACACACACACACACACTCATATGTAAACGTGTGTATCTATATTACATATATACGTTTGTGTGTGTGTATATATATATATATATATATATATATATATATATATATATATATATATATATATATATATCAAAGGTAGAACAGAAAAAATACAACAAACGGAAACCGTCAAAACACAACATGCGGAAGAAAGGACGCTAGCACGACAACGGCAAATAGAACAAAACACGAACCATTCGCAGCCAATTGCCTCTTCAGTCGGAGCCCGGAATGTCCACGTACCTTCTTTGTAAGCCTGGTACTTGTCCAATCGGTCTCATTGCTGAACCACTAGGTTACGGGGACGTAAACACACCAACATCGGTTGTCAAACAATGGTGTGGGGACAAATACAAGCAGAAACACAGACATAATATATTATACAGGATTGTTACCGACAACAGGAGACACTATTGAAAAGTGCTACTAGATTTTGAAATGTTAGTAGAGAGAAAGGAGTTAAATATTATGATAAAAGATGACAGAAAATTTGCTGAATTATTTAAACAGAAAGAACAATTCACTATATGTTAAGATGATCAGTTTCCAGTAAATAATACGCATAAGAAAAGTAGAAACAAAATTGATAAAGAAACTATAGGAATGACTATACTAATATTAGAAACTATGGCAATAATATTGATAATGTTAATCACAGTAGTAATAGTACTAGTGATAATAAGGAGATACCGGGAGCAATACCAATGAATCTCTGGTGACTCACTTAACTGTTAGGACTGCTGGTTCAACAATTACCAGTTATAATAGTTCAAATATAAAATACTGCACTATCAAACTTTTTAATACTATATTCAAACGGTTGTGCAATTCTAGAGATGCTAAAAAGTGTCCGTAGGATTACCAATGCCTCAGGAAAAATTTAGTTTATAAATTCTCGGTAGATACAGAAATGATTCACTCTTACATACGAGCTTGCACAACCGGCTTTAAATCTTGATTTTATAACCGCGCTTAATCATTTAAATCATTGGTTCTCAATTGGGGTCCACGTGACACTTAGCGGTCCATATAAGATTTTGCTGCTAAAAGTTATATTAGAAACTGGTTATATTTTTACAACACACAAAACATTTGAACGATGTTTTAATATAATCCTTAATATTATTTAATATATGCGCAGGAGTTGCTGTGTGGTAAGTAGCTTGTTTACCAGCCACACGGTTCCGGATTCAGTCCCACTGTGTGGCACCTTGGGCAAGTGTTTTCTACTCTAGCCCCGGGCCGACAAAAGCCTTGTGAGTGGATTTGGTAGACGGAAACTGCAAAAAGCCCGTCGTATATATGTATACATATATGTATGTGTGTCTATATGTTTGTGTGTCTGTGTTTGTCTCCCCAACATCGCTTGACAACCGATGCTCGTGTGTTTATGTCCCCGTAACATAGCGGTTCGGGTAAAGACACCAATAGAATAAGTACTAGGCTTACAAAGAATAAGTCCAGGGGTCGATTTGCTCGACTAAAGGCGGTGCTCCAGCATGGCCGCAGTCAAATGACTGAAACAAGTAAAAGAGTAAAAGAGTATATAAATACAATAGGATTTTTTCAACTTCGAATGGCTTTGAGGGTCCATCAGAATAAAATAGGAATCAAAGGGGTCCATAGGTAAAAAAAATGATTGACAATCACTGATTTAGATAAAGGAATAAGGAAAGCTCAACCTCCTTAAGTAAGTTTATTTTGGAACCAAATATGCCTTATGATGTAGGAAAGGTAAGGTGCGACCTAAGCCTTGAAGAATTGTTGTTTATCCTTACGTGAACGAGAGAAAAACAAAACTTGTAAATCATTTCCTTGAGAATAAATCGCTAGAATACCTTGATATTCGTTTCAAATTTTGATCCAAGGCCAACAATTTTGGGAGTGGGAGGGTGGCTAAGTCGATCACATCGACCTCAGTGCTCAACTGGTATTTACTTTGTCGACCCCGAGAGGATGAAAGACAAAGTCGACCTCAGCTGTATTTGAACACATAACGTAAAAGCAAACGAAATACCGATAAGCATTCTGCCTGGCGTGCTAACGATTCTGCAAGTTCACCGCTATACAGAATATATTAAATATTGCAACTTCCATCTGCCTTTCCGGTTCAGAGCTTTAGTACTAATATCATATTCAGTTATGAAAATTCCAGAAAACTTTTCTACCCATCTTTTCTTATTATGTTTACGAGAAGATCTTCATTTTAAACTCTCTTCATTTTAAAAATTATTCTTTATATATTGTATTAATCTTCTCCACCTCATTTTTGCTTCATTCTTGCTACTATATATTATTATGGTCTCTTTATGAATTCTGTTTGGTAGTATTCTTAACTGTATTATTTACTAGAAACTGATTATCTTATATAGTCATACATACATACATACATACATACATACATACATACATACATACATGCATACATACATACATACATGCATACATACATGCATACATACATACACATATACATATATATATATATGAAATAATTAAGATTCAGTTGAATTAGGGACTTAAGTTGAGGCACGAAGTCTGTCCAGTATTATGCGCACAACTCGAAGTTAGGTGAATGAAAAGAAAATAAGTAACAAGTATGTCCAGGTAGCAATGCAATATGGCTGTTTCAAGCGGCTCCATTCAATCGATCAATGCAAACATTACATCAGTTTGAAATAAACCGCTCTCCTCGGATGCGTACGACCATATAGACTTCCAACATAAGGATACTCCATTATAATTTTTAGCAAATTATAATGGAGTATCCTGTTTGTGGGAAATCTATATTCCATCTTTGTTCATATTCCTTCCAACTTTGTTCATATACTCTAACTGACAGGGTCCTCTTTTCCAGCCCTATCTTGCTCTTCAGATGGTATCTGAAGTAAACCAGCAAATCAGGGCCAGATATGTAGGACCCTGTCACAAAGCCTTCCATTCTTGTTCTCCATATACACTCTTTCAACACTCCTACCGTACAGAGAAAACAAGCCTCACCTTCCTTCGGCAGTCCAGTTGGCGGTATCATCTTTATTATAGATCTAGCCGACAGTTGCACTCGTCCTAGATGCGACAACACGTGTTCCACATAAATTATCAAACTGGAAAGTTGCCGACACTGTACAAAAGCGTGCTGGACACTTTCACTGTCTTGCTCGCATCTTGGACACGTCGGTGGCACTGCCATACCGTGCCTAGATAACTTATCGCGAACAGGTAAAGCATTCCTGTAACATTGCCAAGCCAGGGATTTTTTGAAATTATCTAAATACCCCGGCTTGAAGGTTTTTCGGAACAGGTTGGTAAGTTGGTTCTCATCGAACCCCAGAGCCCTTCCTAAGACGTCGTCGTTTTTTCCTTCTACCAGTCCTCTATAGAATACCGAGGTGGTATTCCCGCAGCCAGCCTTGCCCGTCCTGTGGATTAGCCAGAGTGCCTTGACGACACTCCTTGTGCCATTCAGTCAGATCACGTCTTTTAATGAGACCGGGTTTAAATCTTTCCAACGAGGCCGGTCGCGGCAAGAATTCCTCTGCCAGCAGACTCCACACCTTATCACCCTCCAGGTGGCACCTAGCCAGGGCATCCTCAGACCACCTTTTAGCGGTTCCTGGCAGCACACGGAGCGCTTCACAAGTGGTTTTCCCCCTCTCTACAGAAAGCGGAATATGAGTCGTTCCAGCTTGCTTAGCAAAGAATCGGGGCAAGGCACGACGGACAGGCGGCAGGTGATTACAGATGCTATAAACATCTGCACCACCTCCGCTCTACTCTTCAAGGACAGAGACTTTCCGGATCACTTCCGTACTATGGCCCTTCGCCTTGTCCAGTACCTCGCTCCAATTCTTCTCCGTCTGGGAGTCTGAACCGAACCAAACTCCAAGCAATTTAACAAGACCATCTTTCCAGTGTCCGACGACACTGGACGATATCGGCTTGTTCCTCCAGGTGCCGGCGCGCAAACCGATGGACTTGTCCTTGTTAACCTTTGCTCCAGCCACAGCTTCATGTCCTCGGAAAGCATCTTCTACACGAGGTAGATCATCACAATTTATTGGAACTATCTTTCGTCGTGATTTTGAATTTTTTCATTGTGTGTTGTCCGTGGTCAGATGAGGTGCTTTAATGACATATGTAGTGAGTGAGTCTTTTGAAGGAGAAAACTTTGTCAAGTCCCCATTAGAGAATGACTAAAAAGAGGCTATTTGTGAAAGCTGTGCATGTTCAACTGGATGTATCTAGGCTGCTTGAAAGAGAGAGAGAGAGAGAGAGGAGAGAGAGAGAGAGAGAGAGAGAGAGAGAGAGAGAGAGAGAGAGAGAGAGAGATGTAGAGAACAACAGAGAGAGAGAGAGAGAGAGAGGAGAGAGAGAGAGAGAGAGAGAGTAGCTGTCATAACTAAGCATTCGTAGATCACTAAAATTAGTAGAGTATGAGTCAAAAGGATCCCTGCTTGCACCCAATAAGATGGATTGGTTTCACAAGAAGCTTTTAAATAAAAAGCGAAAATTGGATGAAGCCCACAAAGGAGGCTTGCTATCATATACGGTCAAATTCTTTACTGAATATATTGTTTACGTCAAATTTCTTCAGGGTGGTTGAAAACTGATGAGTGACGTAGGTGATCTGTAGATAATATTTTACAGAAGCCATACTGGTGTCGTCCAGAATGAACGAAAACGAGTGTTCACTTTTGAAATGATTGATGTGAAAAAGGTATGACAATTGGAGTTGGGATCATATTTCTTGCTGTATTTGAGTTTGAAACTCAAAGTAGTGTTTTACCCAAAGTTAATGGTAGATTATTGTTGAGTTGGTATTTTCGAACTTGGCGTTTAATATATATGTTGTGATGAGTTACGTGGAGAGGTACATGGAAGTGTTGCTGGAGCTTTGCCGTGTGCGTACAACGTGTTGTTGTTTATGCTAGACAATTCGAACGGAGCAGACTTAGGGCACAGCATCTTTCAGTGATATTTATTTTGTTGGATTTTAAGATAATTGTCTAGAACTAAATTACGCAATATGAACTGTAGGACATATTATGAGGAAGATTTGTTTCCTATTTTTAACAGGCTGGACAACTGCGTCGAGGCATTCCTACTTGACTTGGCTTGGTTTTTCATACGTGATAGTGAGACTGATGGAACGGTGAAAAAGCGTTTTCACAGAGTTTTGCACATTTTAGGCATTGTGGAGTTGAATGCAGTCAGGTAGCAACACATCGGTGGATGTATTGCTTATATAACCATTATAATTAAGGAGTGGCCAATAAGAGAAATATGCAACTTGGTAGCAATTCTTTTGGAAAGGAAGAAGAAAAATAAGCCACAATAGGGCAGGCGAGAAAAATTGCAGACTATAAGATATACAGAGGTGTATGGTAGAATTGCATGAGTTGCAGTAAAGAGTAAAAACGTCTCAATTGTTAGAAGTATGTGATTTTACCAGGCATTGTAGGCAGTGTTCAAGGTAAGTTTCATTGCAGCACACATACGTAGGTTACAGGCAATTTAAATGATTTTGAGCTCATAACATTGGTTGTGCGAGGAATGCCCAAGTACATACCTAGAATTTTGATTTCTGCCACCTGCCTAACTGTCACTATGTTTCAATGATGAACAACATTTAAGGCCTTGGAGAGTTTGCGTTAAATAGTCAAAAACCCCAACTAATTAGCTAACAGGGAGTGTTCTTGGATTTTGGAGAAAGGAGAGGCGTTGCGTAGAATATGGATGTGTAGTAGGTAGTCGTAATTATGCAGTGGCCTGATAATTTGAGTGGTGCAGTAATAGTAATAGTAATGGTTTAATAGATTCTGCATTTGGTGATTAGGTGGTGATCAAAAGTGTGTGATATATATGCATATCGGCTATATTATCATAGATTACTTTTGCAGTGTAAAAATTACATCGAATTTTGATATGCAGCTGCAGATTTGAGAAACTGGCAGACATAATTTGCGGATCTAATTTTTGATCTAAATTTGATAGGGGATATATTTTATCAGAGATTTATTCATATCTAATCGATATTTAAGTGTTATCCTGCATTCTAACAGTTGCGATGTTCACAAGATAATCCTAGTGTTTTTGATGTACAACGCTTACTCGAGAAGAATCCGAAGAAAAATAAGTTAAAAAAAACAAGTTTTCACAAGATACGAATCTTTATAATACATGGAATAGAACATTTCAAAAGTAGACTGATCATATACGTCTACAGCAAAGAATTTTAATTCGTCATTGAATCATTTTAATTATAAATACAGAAAAAAAATATTAGTTTCTAATATTGGCACAAGGACAACAAATTCAAGCGAGGGAGTAAATCGATTATATCGACCCCAGTGTTCAACTGGTACTTATTTTATCGACTCCAAAAAGATGAAAGGCAGAGGTCGATCCCACAGTATTGAACTCGGAACATATAGTCGGAAGAAACGCTGCTAAGCATTTCATCCAGGGCGGTAAAGAGTCTACCAGTTCACCACTTTATATAAAAATAATATTTAAAAACATTCTTTTCTGCTCCAGACACAAGGCTCGAAATTTTAGGGGAGGGGGCCAGTCGATTAGATCGACCCCAGTACGCAATTGGTACTTAATTTATCAACCCCAGAAGGATGAAAGGCAAAGTCGACCTTGGTGGAATTTGAACTCAGAAAGTAGATAAAATACCGCTAAGCATTTCGCCCGGCGTGCTAACGTTTCTGCCAGCTTGCCGCCTTAATATATAAAAATATTAACAGTTAAGTGTTATTACAAGGAACAACTCACAATGAAAGAATGACAAAAGTAAATATATTTGTGATATATTCAATGTATTCGCACATCCGTATAAATTCAAGGAATTCTAAGATTTCCGCTGGTTATTTTAATTGTCAGTATATTTCAAGCTTTGTTTATTTTAATACTCTTTTATAGACTACATTTAGATAAAAACAATGTTTTTTAAAGTTAGCATAAAACTAAGTGAATTGAAAACTACTGTAAAAAAATTACAGGAAATAAGAAAATACAGAAGAGTAAAAAAAAAATATATAAGATAATTTACAAATAAAATTCAGAAACATTAAGCCATCTGTATAATGGAAAGCAACGTTTACGAAGAATTATTTTAACACAATTTCGAGTTGGTTCAGCCATTTTGTTGTTGGAGAAAAGCGAGAAATTATGCATATGTTTTCCAATTTTGAAGGTGAATGTTACTTCTTGGCTAGACAAAATGGAAACAGTTGGTTGATAAGCTTAACATCTAAGGATGCACCTTAGCCTTAACTGTTAATGGTATAAAATAAAACTTATTTTATTCCCTAGACATCAATTCAATTTTCTGCTGAGGTCGTTCTGTCAGATAACCTAAACATTGAAATTACTTACCAAAATCGATTTTTAACTAGTGGCACTATTAAATAAGCAAATTTATAATTCAAATAGAAATACAAACAAGAAGAATATAGAACATGAGATATGAAAAATTATACTACACTTCTTGCAAAGAGAACATTGTAGATTCATGCGAATAAACGAAATGATAATGTCTACTTAATGTCAAGACACCAAATTTATCGAACGAACGAAGATTCCATCACATCAGCTTTGATACATTTGTTAATCACCTCTTTATACAATATCATAACCAGGTATATTTTTTCCTAAATTCCATTTAGTAATCACATCAATTTTCTTATGTAGATTGCTATGACAAGTTAAAGTTAGGCAAAAACTATGTAAAAGTTGCCTTCAATTTTCCAGACCGGAGTGAGTGAGTGAGAATAAATGTTGAAATGATGATGGTTAGAATCTCATATTCTATAACTGAAACTTCCGAAATAATATAGTCAAATGCCAGGGGGATGGCAGTGCCCTTGACCATTTGCGGGGCCTCGAAGATTTATTAATGTATGTATGTATGTATGTATGTATGTATGTATGTATGTATGTATGTATGTATGTATGTATGCAAGTGTATGCATGTATATGTGTGTTTTCGCGTATGTGTCTCTCCTGCAAATTTTTTTTATTATTATTGCATTTATTATTCACCACCTACCGACATACACATACTCATATATACGTTTATTTATGTGCATGTATGAATGTCTATATATATATATATATATGTGTGTGTATGTATAACAAAGCTGGTCTCACCCGAGAAGAAATTAATGTTGTGTTGGCAGCCAGAAGATCTATTATTAAATTTGATGATAAGTTGTGGGTCCGTAAAGACACACCAGATAGTTTCGATATACCTATGGGAAGTTCTGATTCAGCACAGATAGCTGATTTGGTCTGTATATATATTCTTTTTGAAATGGCTGAAGAGTTCCCTAACATTTATGGAGGTCTATATCGTGATGATTGTTTACTTTACCTCCAAAATGTTTCTAACCAAAAGGTACAAAAAGTTAAGAACAGTTTAGTTAATTTTTTCAGTAGAATGGGCTTAAAAATCGTTTTTGATGACGATCTGACGAAGGCCAACTTTTTAGATATTACGCTTAATTTACACAGTGACTCTTACTTCCCATATAATAAACCGTTGACCAATCTTAAGTACATTAGCAAATTTAGTAATCATCCTGGAGCAATTACTAAGAATTTAGTTAAGAATATTTCATTTAGATTATCTAAATTATCTGCTAATGTTGATATTTTCAATAATAACGCTGAATTCTATAACTCTGCCTTAATCAAAGCAGGTTATACAGAAAAAATTTTCTACATTGATTCTGCTCAGTCTAAATGTAAATTCAATAATGTAGATAAGATTTCTAGTCGTAAAAGAATTATTGATAACAAACATAACTTACGCACCGATACAAAGCGAATGAAGGCAGATAATCCTTATTTATTCCCCTATTACCGATCTAAAAGTAAATATAACACCTTCAAAAGTAATTACGCTATGAATACTAGTAAAAATATTTGGTTAATAATTCCTTACGGGAGACAAATTAAATCTAATCTCCCACTGCTTTTTCGTCAAGCTATTGCTAGGAATTTTCCAAATAATTCTAGATATTACTCTATAATTAATTCACATAAGGTTAGGATAGGTTTTTCAAACACAAAAAATCTCTTGCAAATTATATCTTCTCATAATAACAAACTGTTAAATATTAATACATTTACTAATACTAACATTAATTTAGCTACTACCATCCAACCCTCTAGAAATATTAATAACAAGGTTATTGTATCTGAAGTCAATCCCAATAGAATTAAATTTATGTCAAGTAACTCTAAGATTAAAAATTCTATATACCAGTGTATAATCAGTACTCGTAATAAAGTACGATTTTACATTGGAAGCACATCGTTAGAATTATCTAAGAGAATTTCTATCCATTACTCAACATTTAGGGATAGAAATAAACGGAATAGTACCGGTCTCAGCAAACTGATTTGGAATTTAAAAGACCACAATGAACAATTTCATTTGGAATGGTTGATCCTCTCAATTTCGATACCATATGACAAAGGCAAGAAATTGTGTCTTCTCTGCAATTCTGAGCTATTTTTCATTATTTTTTCTAAAAATACTCTAGTAAACACGGTTATAGAACGAGCATACAGATGTAAGCATTGGCAAAAACATACTTTTAGTGCATATAAGTAGTCTCTATCATTATATATAGTTTAGACTTTAATTTCCTTTATATTTAACATTCACTATTAATATCCCTAATCTTTCTGTTAGCTACTTATGACGTTATATCATATAACGTTTTTTTAAACAATATTAATAGCGTTCTGTCTATCGCTATACGAATCCATCATTTTTTGCTAAAATGTCGTATTGACAAGTTTCGTTTTTTCACTTTCCCGAAGAGAAGATTGCATTGTTTATACCTTTTATTCTTTTGAATAAGTATCAGTGGAATTTTTTAAACATATGTAGAAAGAAAAAATACTTGTTTAAACCTGCGTTAACTCCATTTTTTATTCCTATATATATATATATATATATATTATATATATATATATATATATATATATATATATATATGTATATATATATATATGTATATATATATATATCTATATATATATATATTATATATATATATATCACTCTACATGCTTTAGCGTTATTACTATGGCAACAGTCCGGATGCTTATTGATCAGACCTCGTATATGTATATATGTATAAGTATATATACATACATATATATATATATATATATATATATATATATATATATATATATATATATATATATAGGCAAAATGCGATGACAGATGAAGGAACAAACAGGTGTATTAGTTTAGCGCGCTCGGGAAAAATGGATTAAGAGGAAAAAAAAGGGGAGAGAAAAATGTATATGGATTAAAGGTTCACTACACGCGCACGCGCGCATACACACGCATATATTTGTATATATGTATATATAAGAGGGCCGGTGGGGCTATGGGGAGTGTTAAGAATTCTGAATGGAATTATATCCATCGATTTCTTCGTAGATGGTAGTGATAAGTTTGTTTTTGCTACGATTCTTTTCTAAATCCAGCCACTCATTTTATTCCCAAGAGATTTAAAACTTCTTCTAGAGAACTGGCTAGTAGTTATCGTAGGGTTGAGTATCTTTTCTGATGTTGAGTATCTTTTCTGAAGTGGAGATAAAGTGGAGAAAGGGGGCCAGTCGATTAGATCAACCATAGTACGTAACTGGTACTTAATTTATCGACCTCGAGAGGATGAAAAGCACAGTCGACCTCGGCGGAATTTGAACTCAGAACGTAAAAACAGACGAAAAACCGCTAAGCATTTCGCCCGGTGTGCTAACGTTTCTGCCAGCTCGCCGACCTTGGATTGAACCTGAGTAATACTACGAATATGTATTCCACTTGCTTAAAATTCTGAGCATTTCATTAAAACTTTGTATGCCTGAAGTACTCGCAGCTACTTTAGCCGTGAACAGTTGGTTAGTGAGTAAAAATGAACCAATAATTTCTCAAGGATAGTTTCCATTTTATGCAAACAAATGTGGTATGACCTGTAAACAAGTCACAGTACGAAAATTTCCACTGCAATGGATAGATATCTAATATTAGCGTGCTTTGTTCGTCGTGGTTTGTTCGTCGAAGGGACGAAAACCATCTAGTCATCCGGGGGGGGGGGCTTGTTTTGTGAATCCGCAGATGGCTAGTGAGGCCAATTTTCGCCCGAAAGAGTCTTTGGCAGTGTGGACAGGGAATGGTAGCGCCTGTTACAGGGTTGTTAGCTCTGTTCTTCCTGGCTTGTCTGCGGTCTTCTGCAGTAGCGATCCTATTGGTCTCGCATGAGTTGGCACCCTTGTGGACAGCTGATCGGCACCCTTCTCTGTCTAGAGCAGACTGTTCCCAAGTGTCATGGTCGATGTTGAAGGCTTCCAGTAAGGCATTCAGTGTGTCCTTGAAGCGCTTTGCTCACACTTAATATATAGATCAGGGCGTTATTATTTGTAAAAGGTATTTGAATGTTATTTATTATAATTAATTTTCTCTTTTTACTATCTTTGCAAATGTCCCATATTGTATTGTAGCAGAATGTTACGTATTTCGTTGAGTCAAAATACTTTCACTCCGGCATCTGCCGTTGGAGAATAACTGTATATTAAAATATACATTAGTCCTCTAGCAATTCAGCTATATGTTTTACCGCCGGCCAATATTAATAATACACGAGTTAATAGATGATAGTAGGCCTATCCTTGACTATAGTGCATCACTGCTCTTAAGGAATTGTTTATTACTGAGATGACCTACACTAAATCCATTTACTTAAACAATGATGGACCAACGAGGGAACTACGATGTGAACTGCTTGAAATAGAAGCCAAATATCCTTCAAATCTCAGCCTACCAACTCAATAAGGATAAAGTATACATTATAAAATGTATTACTAAATAGTTCTAAAAAAGACGGAATTTTTACGGCTAGAATGTCATAGATTAAAGTTATACTCAATCAGAACTGACCTAAGGTTATATTACAACAACTACTGGAACAATATGTTGAAGTAGATAAAAGAAATTCTTAAAAAAATAGAAGTATATGATTTATTAGATTTCATGACGTTTGCTGAAGATGAATGCAGCATAACTGAAATTAGCAGAGATCATGCAGATACATTTCCTTTATTATTTACTAATTATTTTCTGTAAGATGAATATGCATAGAGTTTGTAAGTATAATTTACATGATTCCCATATTAATGAACAATAGAAAATTGTTATATCAACCTCTTATAAAGCTGACTTTACAAAATATCTCAATCTAAAATGCAAATTTAATTAATATTTTAAATTTAATTAATAGCCGCATCCACAATATTTACAAAATATGGCTTGCGAATAAACTAATTTAATAAATAATACTCGTAAAAGATATTTGAGGGTTATTTATTTTAATTATTTGTTTCTTGCTGTTATCATTGAAAGTGAACTATATTGTGTTGTAATAGAATATTACCTAGTTTGACAAGTCAAAATAGTTTAAATATGGTGCCTACTGTCGGAGTTTAACTGTACATTAAAATATATGTTAGAGCTCTAACAATTTGACTAGATTGTAAAGACTACAACATTGTGCCAAATATATTTATACTACTTTAAAACTTAATAGATTAAACAAAAATGAAAGGTATAGTACATTCATAATTTACTATAAAGAAAAAATAATAAATCAGCCTCAAAGAGAATATTGTATCCCGCTGATTTCGCGAAAAGTTCTGCTTAACCTCGTAATTATGTATAACGGATCGTTTTCATGTTGAAGTTATTATTCGATTATGGTTATTATTTGAGTTTTTTTCTGTGGTTGAATGGCAAAATACCTAGATCTTTGGTATATGAGAAACTCAGTGAAGCCTGAATAATTGTCAATTACAGAATAAATACAAGAGATAAAGGCATTTATAAATTATCTATAGGACTTATGGAAGTAGAAGATTAATGAAATAATGACATGATTCTCAATCGAATATAAAATCAACTGAAAGAAGAGTATCAATAATATATTCAATCGGAACCAATGGTCTCACTTCAAGTCTTATTTTGGAATTTTCGGCAGGAAATCTGTCAGAGTATCCAGTCAGCTGCTGACAATGGCGACACCCGTGGGATGTATGTCGGTTTGAAGAAGGCCCTCGGTCCATCCGCAACCAAGTCAGCCCCTCTGAAATCAACTACTGGAGATCTCATCAAGGACAAAAGCAAGCAAATGGATAGATGGGTGGAGCACTACCAGGATCTGTACTCACGGGGTTCACGGTAGCTGAGGCTGCAATGGAGGGTGTCAAGATCTTGCCAGTCATGTGTGAACTTGACAGTCTGCCATCTATAGCAGAGCTCACCAAGGCTATTGACTCTCTAGCAAGTAACAAGGCTCCGGGAAAAGACGACATCCCCTTAGAGATCATCAAAACCGGCAAAAACACCATCCTGCTTCGGCACATTCATGAGCTTCTGTGTCAGTGCTGGGAAGAGGATACAGTACCTCAGGATATGCGGGATGTTAACATAATTACGCTTTACAAAAACAGAGGTGACCGTGGTGATTGTAACAATTACCATTGGAATATCTCTTCAAAGCACTGTTGGAAAGGCCTCTGCTCACATTATCCTGTCCAGGCTACAACTGCTTGCTTCTCGAATTTATCAAGAATCGCAGTGTGACTTTAGAAGAAGCAGATCAACTATTGACATGATATTCTCCATACGCCAACTTCAGGAGAAGTCCAGAGAGCAGAAAATGCCATTATATATGGCCTTCATTGATCGGCCTTTGAATTCAAGGCCTTTGACTTGGTAAGTAGAAAAGGCCTCTTCATCCTGCTCCAAAAAATCGGATGTCCACCAAAGCTGCTGAGGATCATCAAATCTTTCCATGATGATATGCAAGGCACCATACAGCACTATGGTTCAACATCAGCCGGCTTCCAAATAAAAACCGGGATAAAGCAAGGTCGTGTCCTTGCTAGTACATTATTTGTCATCTTCGTCTCGCTGCTGCTGTCACATGCCTTTGAGACATCAGATGATGGATTGTTTCTGCACAGTAGAAGTGATGGGAAACTGTTCAATCTCTCACGTCTGCGTGCCAAAACCAAAATCAGAAGCGTCCTGATCAAGGAGATGCTATTTGTAGATGATGCCGCTCTGGTATCACACATAGAAGAAGCCCTACAAAGGCTCATCAACTGTTTTGAGCAAACATGTGGCAACTTTGGCTTAGTTATCAGCCTCAAGAAGACCAACACCATGGATCAGGCTACATCGGACATCCCAAACATACATATTGGAGACCACAGGCTACAGGAGGTGGGGACGTTTACCTATCTTGGCTCTACTGTCAACACAACCTATCCCTTGATGCTGAGCTTAATATACGCATTGGCAAGGCAGCTGTTGTGATGGCCCAACTCTCCAAACGGGCATGGGACAACAATAAGCTGACCAAGACCACGAAAATGAAGATTTACCAGGCATGTGTACTTAGCACTCAACTGTATGGAAGTGAGACTTGGACGCCATACACACGCAATACGACGCCATACGTCGCCTAAATATCTTTCACCTGCGCTGTCTCCGGAAAATCCTTCGCATCAAATGGCAGAATCATGTCCCCAACGAAGATGTCCTCAAGCAAGCAGGAATACCAAGCATGTTTGCACTCCTCACACAAAGACGTATGAGATGGCTTGGACATATTAGCTGTATGGAAGATGGCAGAATCCTCAAGGACATACTCAACGGAGAGCTTGATAGGGGCACTAGGTCTGTGGGAAGACCGTTCTTACGATACAAGGACGTTTGCAAAAGGGACATGAATGCCTGCAACATCAATATTACCAACTGGGAAGCAGTTGCCAGCAACAGTGCAGATTAGCGACGTACCGTAAAAGAGGGAATACAAAGAAGTGACATAGAGAGAGAGGAGAATGGAAAGACAAGAAAAGACGTCAACAAGAAACTATGACATTACAACCAGCCAGGCAAAGTCTTCGCTACATTTGCGGCACCTGCCAGAGGGAGAGTTCGTCCAGGATAGGACTACACAGCCACAGCAGGAGATGTATTAGGACATGAAATGTAAAAGCCGGACTAGATTATTTTATGCGCAACTCCATTGTCTCCCGAGACAAAAAGGATGCCAACAACAATATATATATGGATTTCGTAGACAGGAACTGAATCAAATCAATCGTATATATATGTATGTATATATATATACAAGTGTATGTGTGTGTCTTTGTCTTTGTGTTTTACCATCACCACTGCTTCACAACTGCTGTTCATTTATTTACATCCACTTAACTTACTGGTTTCACAAGAACAAACTAATAGAATAAGTACTAAGCTTATCAACATAAAAAAAGCACTAGGCTGTGTCTCATATTTTTGTTTGCCCACTCAGTTGTATCTATCAATTTATCTTTGTATGTGTGTGTGTGTGTGTGTGTATATCTATCTATCTATCTATCTATCTATCTATCTATCTATCTATCTATCTATCTATCTATCTATCTATCTATATCTATCTATCTATATCTATCTATCTATCTATATAACACTATAATGGGAGCCTTAACTCCCAAAATTTAGTCATTTCTTTTATGATCCAAACTAGGTCAAAAGTACTGAATGTATCTTTATAAAATTTGGAAATTATATTCTATGCATAAGGGCCATAACCCCCATGACAATTCATATATTTTTGCTGTTGATGAAATTTTAACCATAGATATTAGACACAAATGAAGTAATATTTATAAAATTTCATTTTCTTACAAAGTTAGAAAGACCCCTCCATGGGGACTTAACACCCACAATTTTGTCATTTTATCTAAGCAAAAAGGAATACAGTTGTGCTCTTGGAAATTATAGGGTTTCCCGAGCATAAAAGTTGGGCATTATTTCCAATTCAATGGTACAACAGTGTAACATTTTGCTTTGACATACACCTACATAGTGATTTCTGCAATGTGTTGCATAAACTGTCAAGTAAATGAGAGGCATCTTTGCCTCCACTGATTCTGTTGCAAAGTGCTGAGTAAATTTATTTGATTACAGACTTCCTTTCAGTCTTTTTATTATCACTCGGTCACACATAGTCCCCAGATGGTAACATTGATTTCAAGGCCTTGCCAGATGAGTGACTGTTTATTCAAAGACATTTATAGATTTTAAATTTATTCTGTCCAGTTACGTATCAGCATAGTGGTCATCTGCAAACTCCAGAGGTGACACTTTAATTTCTCCTTAGGCCTCACGTCACACAGTTGTTAATGTTGATTTCAGTTGGGTCACGCCCTTCCAATTGCTATAGATTCGTAATGCATCTTACGGCTGTGCCTGTCACATAGATGGTGAGGAATCCTACATTGTGTGTGGTAACGACTAGGGTAGGGTAACTGACTGCTTATTGTGATCATTCGTCTTTTGGTTTCCTGTAGCTTTGCTCTCTTTTACAAACCCATTGAACATATATTTCCTATTTCAAAGAAATTCAAACAATAGATATAAGACCCAAGTTTAAAAGATTTTCAACAATTCAACTTCTCTGGTTGATATTAAGATGCCCACCCCCAACAGGAGCCTTAACTCTCATATTTTAGAGCTCCATGACCTTCATTTTTCAGGAGCAAAATCTTTTTAACAGGTTCAATAAGACTGGAATTTTGAAATATGCGCATAAAAATCATTAGTGTGGGATGCATGTGGCACGATTACAATTTTTTTAGGGTGTGTAAAAAGGGAAATAACCCTCATCTGCAATTTTGATGAAATTCGAAACATAGATATTCCAGTTCATTACAGAAGATATAACAGAAAAGTCTAATTCTTCAATTGAATGTAACCGGGCAACGCCGGGTATCTCTGCTAGTATATATATAAATTTAACAGAATGAGATAAAAATCCAAGGCTGAAAGATTTCAGAACATTTATAAATAGGTCTTACAGTTGTTTCCGGGATATTTTATATATCCCTTCATCGTAGACAGTGTGAAAAATGGATAAGCAATAATTAGTCCAGACAATACCATTCTGCCTAAATAATGGAATTGCAGATACAATACCCTGCATATCTTACGTCTATTTTCTTTCCTCCACTTCACTCTCAATTTCAAATCTTATCTAGAATAACTATTGCTTATCCATTTTCTCACACCGTCTCCGATGAAGGGATATATAAAATATCCCGGAAACAGCTGTGAGACCTATTTATAAATGTTCTGAAATCTTTCACAGCCTTGGATTTTTATCTCATTCTATTAAATCCTTTTTTATATAAACGCATGCTGATATTCGACCTAAGTTGGACTCCTCATTCGCAGAATTACCGAACATGGAGCTTAACTATAATCTGTCCATAGCACTTACTCAGTATTACCTGACACCTTTGGGTCTTTTTGACACCATTACCTCTCATATATATATATATATATATATATCGCGTTCATTCAAAGCAATGAATAGAAACTTACGAAACCGCCGCTATACTTGAATCTCTTTAATAATCTCACAATCATGACTTTCATTACTTTTATTCCTACCTCAGTTCATCTAATTGTATATATCTGACGTTACTCTTCATAAAAAGCCTTTACTTTTTTTTATTTACAATGTGCATTTTCGTTGATTTTTCTTACTTTCCCCTTACATTACCACGTGTAGTTTCTATTTTCTTTTTGTAACATATTTCTTATATGCTGGAGAGGACCGATCAGGTAAAGGACCTGGGTATCTTGGTGGATTCCTCCTTTTCGCCTTCGGCCCAGTGCGTCCATGCTGCCAATAAAGCACGCGGAATTCTGTTCTTGATTCGACGGTCATTCGGAATGCTCACAGCAGCCATATTCCTACCACTCTATGTCACGCTGGTGAGACCCATATTGGAGTATGGGATTCAGGCCTTCTCTCCTTATCTCCTCAAAGACATACAGCATCTCGAAAGAGTCTAGAGGCTGGCTACCCGCATGGTTCATGGTCTCAAAAATTTGTCCTACGAAGAAAGGCTGAGGACGCTCGACCTTTATTCTCTTGAAAAACGCCGCCGCCGTGGTGATCTCATTCTCGCCCACAACATTATAAGCGGAAAGTGTAACCTCTCGAAAGAGCTGTTCTTCACTCCTGCCCCAGAGCGTCGGCTACGGGGTCATTCCGAAAAGCTATACCTGCGACGATTTCATCTCAATCGAAGGAGAGGAGCTTTCTCCGTCCGGGTTGCGGATCCGTGGAACAAGCTGCCAGACGAGATGGTGAAGATGCCGACGACCGCTTTGTTCAAAGCCTCCCTGGACCTCAAGTGGCCTGAACTCTTTACATGAACACCACCCTGTACTTAACTCCATGTCCCCCTACATGGCCTTGCTATTTGCTTTTGAGCCAAATTAACTAACTAACTAACTAACTAACTAACTAACATATATATATATATATATATATATATATATATATATATAGAGAGAGAGAGAGAGAGAGAGAGAGCGAGAGAGAGATGTCAACAATACGAGATTTAGATAAACATCTAACATTGATATTCAATGTAATGTAGGATGGTCTGCAGCTATTCAATTGCATGTAACTGTGCCAGCAGTATGTTTATTAGACTTTATTGAATCACTGTCTCTTTGTCTGGAGGTAGGATAGTTTCATCAGTAGTTGAAATAGTGTTTGTTGGCTTATATGTTTCTGCTGAATTATCAAGATTACGAACTTCGGCTGACCTGTCAACATTGGATAATAAGTCGTTTATTGAAAGGAGGCCCTTGTACATAGCTAACATATGTGTCTTTTGTTTCACCAACAATTACGATATAACTTCATCTACGAACTCTTTCGGTCGCTCTTAAAGACTAACAGACATGATCATTAATATTCATTCGCACTATTTCTTATCTCTTTACTGGGGACAAATTTGGTCACCTATCGCGTGTGCTCACATACCATCACATATGTACATATACATTATGCATTTCAGCCATTATTACTCTCTGCAAAATTCCCAACTTTCCTATGTACCATGTTTTGACAGGAGATTAGCAGTAATCTGTAAGATTCTCATTCTCCAAGCAAATAACCAAGCAGCAGAAGATATATGCTCTGACATAGCTGTACTTTCTTGTATAAAAAAAAATCATGGATCATTTGATCTTAATTGCATTGATTTTTCTTACACATGCCGTTAATATATTTATATATATCTTGAAGTTTTCTGCTTAAATTGACAAATTTTCGAAAATTCTTTGAATCATTGCTGTCAAATTGCAGCTAATCAACTGTGACAAATTCCACGAGACTCCATGCCACACAAATAATTGAAATTTTACTGTGTTTAGATTGTTTGTTTTCTTTTTTTTTCTGTGTCTGGTTGTATACGTCATTTAATTAATCTACTGTAGTAGACCACACGAATGCGAAACTAAGCGTTCTTTTTCTGAAACAAAATTTCCGGTCTTGTTGACAATGATAACTCCGGCAATATAACTGATTCAAAAGATAATCTTTAGCTGGTTTCATTGATGCCGGGTACAAATATCACATCCTGTACAATGATGTCTCTGCTCACATCATACGTCAATAATGCAATCCTGTGCTCTCTTTAGACAAAGTGAGTGACCTAATTGTAACTAGTGTATATCATTAAGTATTAATCTTCTCATTATCCGTGGAACAAAACTTTCTGGCTTTTAGATACCAGCCCATGGAATTATGTTACGTCATCCTTGTAGTTCCAGAAACTTCTAATTTACGTCTGTAATAGCGTAATTCTTGAACTTATTCTAATGTAGCCAGTTGACTATGTTTAGCAGTCATAGCTTTCATTTTAGCAATATGCGCAGTAATCATCTGAAATGTTGGCAATCGGATTGTATGTCCCCTGTATCAAAGATCAGCCGTACGTTGCACAACTAAGCGCATCTGCAATCTCCACCTCTCCCCCTATTATATATTTTACAGTGCATTATAATTCTACACTTGAAATAATTTCCACAAGGGCTACGTAAAGCAGTTTGAGCAAAATGTTTATCAAGGCTTTATGGTTTGTTCCTGTTAGGGATGACATACCATACAGAAGTTTGTAATTTCCAACTTTGATACAAAAAATCCCTGTATGTCATCCATAACGATAAACAAGTATTTCAATCTTTCAAACAAATGTTTCATAGTGGTTTTCAACGACTCTGGAGCCGACTTCACACTATTGAATGTGACTAGTTTGCTACTTTCTTCGGGCACTTGTATTCGCCTAAATAATTTTTTGAACATGCAAAAATGTGGAATACATTAGCAAAAAAATAAAAGAAAATACTAGCAGTAAGTTCCTCGTGTATTGCTAGAACGTTGTGCGTTTGTTTAATTGCTCTATTAAAATCTCTCGGATTAATTCTACATGAGTGTACTGTACCATCTCTCCATAGCTTCGAAGCTATGAGATCGAAGTCAATTGGTTCTTTAACACCACGCTATTAGAATAAATATGTCTATGAAATGATTCATTCTTGACAACAGCTACCAGTAATTGCATAGAATATTCCTTTTAACAAATTCTACTCTTCAGGCATGTTAATACTTTGTTGACTTACTACCTGATAAAGCTGTTCGTTTTGTGCTTTGTGCAGATGTGTAATAACCTTCTGAAGCACTTGTACCCAAATGCCTGGATTCTCCGCTCCATGTTAGCTCTAAGAATCCAGTTTTTACATCCATACAGAAGTGTCGAAGTGACTAGAGTCTTTTATAATTAATCTTGTGGGAAGACTAATGAAATTGCATCCGCATATGTTGTTCAGCTTTGTCATGGGAGCAGAGGCTAAGCTGAGTTTTGTCATTATCTCCCTTTGATATCTGCTATTCTTGGTCAAAGTGACTCCTAGGTACTCGGAGGTGACCACTTCAAGTCTATCCATTTGACATGATGTCGGTTGATTTTTTTGTTGTTGTTATTCTTAACCATTATTTTGTTCTTTTCTGGGCTGATATTTTTCCAGACTGGAAGTGAGCTCCTGTAGTTTTTCTTTACTGCTTCCTAACAGGTTAATATCATCAACAAAACGCAGGTTGGAAATAGGCTGTCCTCTAATGGAAACAGAAAGGTGAAGTTTAAGTGTCTCCTGTATGGTGTTCCGCGGGAAGATATTGAAAAGCACTGGAGAGAGAAAACATCCTTGTCGAATACCTGCTGTTGTCCTGAAAAATTCTCCGATGTTATTCAGGAGGACTGCACTGCTTGGCTTACTTCGAAGTGATTGGTATCGAAGTCGTAATTCTTCGCCACCTGTCACAACCCATCGTTCCAAATACGGTCAAATGCCTTTTTGAAGTCGATGAAGCTGTGATAGAGATCAGACTCGTGTTGCAGATGTTTCCCACTGAGCAGTTTAATGTTTAATAATAGTTGCAATGTACATACCTACACATATTCAATCACTTGTATGAATAATTTTCTCCTCTGCTTTAAATCTAGACTTCCATTGCTCCGGTATCAATAAAATACTTGATAGATAAACTATGATAAAGCACCAGCGTGAATACTGAAGTGACTATATTTTTGACAGTTTGTCTAGCAGCAATGAATCTGTAGTCTCGTGTTTAAGCCCTGTCAAAGAATTCTCAGTGTAAACAAAATTATAATAGATCAATGTTTTGTCAAATTGGGAAAAGAACATTCACTGGCTTAATGGTTTTAGAACTTCGATAAATTTCGACAGTAAGCTTGTGCAAAAGCTCAATGATTTGACTTGAAAATAAGCAAGTAAATGACCTACAAGTAAATTACATCTCTGGTCTTGTGCAGGAAGAAATGAAGTGAAACTTTTTGAATTTCGGCACGCTAACAGCCTAACAGTTATTCTACTGCAGACAGCAGTTAGCTTGCTTAAGCGATTCATTAAAATATCTTAACTCAGCAATGCAGAAAAAGAATTGAATAACTACGGGAAGAACAAACATATCTATGTAATCTAAATGATATCAGCAGTACAAAACATTACCTCCTGGCGTGGCAACAAAAAAGACAATGCAATTATGGATATATCATAATAAATGAAAGAAAAGTTTAAGGAGGTAAGAAAACGAATTTGGAGTCACCACTGTAGATAAATGCAGGAATATATTATCTAGCAGCAGGTGAATTCTTTTAATCTTAAAAATAACAACAGGATCTGATTCTGGAAAGCAAAATCGCAAGTAAATAGACACTATTCAAATAAAAAGACATACACAGACATTCAGACGCAAAAAGGGGACACATTTAGATACATACACAAATATGTATATAACCAAATATATAGATATAGTCACCTGGAATACTTCCTTGAAAACCATAGTGCAATAGGTGAAGAACGGTTCCACCAAGACATCGAGATTGTGGAGACTAGGAATGAAGGTAAGTGGAACACAATCATGATGGCTGACTACTGCCGGTCTCTGCAAAGAGACTATCGTAAGTTATTCACGCAAAGCAGCAAATAAAAAGTTCACTCCTTGAGTAGTTGAAACACCAATTTGACAGAAATATCTATACTAAGATGTGTAATCAAACATTTTGTGTAATTTATTTGTTAAAGAATTACAAGTACTATTTGGCTTGAGTTAGTTTTTTTTTTTTTTTTGGTTTCATTTAATGGATTCCCGTATTATAAAATACATGATGCGATGGAAAATTGCTGTGGACATTTCTGAACCAAGCACCTTCAAACCAAGTAAAAGTAAGACAACTAATTTTTTTCGAAAATGTTCCTCAGTGCAGTCAATAAAATAATAAAATCATGTAACCACCCTAATTATTAGGCTGTTCTGAAAATAATGGCCGATTTCAGAAACATAATGTTATTCTGAAAAAAATTAACAATAGAAATGTTTTGATTAGTCAAAGTATGAGCCGTGAACATCTATGCATCCCTGCCATCGATCAACGAGATTATTTATGCATCGTTGATAAAAACATATTGGCTTTGATGCCAAGAAATCTTTGAAAGCTGATTCCACTCATGGTTTGAACCTGAAAGGTTTATCACTTAAAAACGTGTTTAAATGCTCAAAATGGTAGTCATTGGGTGAAAGATCAGAAGAATACGGTGGATGTGGTAAAGTCTCGTATATTAAGTCAATGAGTTTCTGTAGCGTCATTCTTGCAACATGTGGCTTTGCATTATCGTGGAGTAGAATTAGGCCACGCCGATTCACCAATGCAGGTCATTTTTTTAAAGTGAGCATGCATTTCAGCGAGATCATTGCAGTAAACCTCTGCTGTAATGTTCTGATTAGCTCCCAGAAAGCTGTTATGGACAATACCAATTGCAGACCACCAGATAGTCACCATAGTCTTTTGCTGATGAAACTTCAGCTTTCGGAAATGTTTGGGGGACTCATCATGATTAAACCATTGACCTGACCGTTTACGATTATCATAAAGGATCCACTTGTTGTCACAAGTGACTATTCGGTCAAGAAAAGGATCATTGTTGTTTCACAGAAAGAGCATCGAGCACACTTCAAAATGCTGAACTTTTTGATTTTCCTTGAGCTCATGCATTACCCATTTATCATGCTTTTTCACCTTACCAATCTTCTGCAGATTGTGTGAGACCATTGCAATACCGACACCAAATGCCTGAAACATTTCTCTGAGAATTTGATGTGGGTTTTGTTCAACAATTGCTTTCGATTGTTCATTGTCAAGACTGCATGACCATCCTCTCCCTTCTTCATCTTCAAGGCTCTAATCAACACTACGGAATTTCTGAAACCACCTTCGTACTGTGTGATCACTTGTGGACCCCTCTCCTCATGCTCTGCTGATATTGGGAGGCACTGTGCCCAATCTTGAACTATTGCAAGAAAAGTAAGCGAAGGTCCTTTTTTGTCATGTTCATAATTAAGGACATCTATGCTCCGAGAATGTTTTCTGTTTGAAATAAGTAGAAAAAAAGTAGAAAATTATTAAGGAGCATACATCAATTATTAAGTATGTCGAAATTCACCTAAAATATAATTAAAATACTATGATAAAATTGCGTTTCAAAACAACACTTCGAGCGGCCATTGTTTTCGGAACAACTTAATACTTCCGAATGAACAATAAAATTATGCTTATTCAAAGAGTAAGCAGTAGAAAAAAAAAAAATTGACGTAAGAAAACTACCTGTAGTTTTGAAATCAGCATGCCAATTTTAGTTTAAATCAAGTGAAAAAGCTAATTCAACAAAATTCATGTTCAAAATTGTTCCCTCTGTTTTCATCAACATTGAAATCATCTCCATTAACTGTTGTTGTCATCGTTACCACAACCACCATCTCCACCACCATCACCAACACCACCACCACACCACCACAACCACTACCACCACCACCATCGTTATTGCTGTCAGTGGTCTTCTCCCCCTCCTCTACCTCCCCTCCACTACCTTCCCTTCTCCTATTCTATCTTCTCCTCTACCTCCTCCTCCTCATTATCTTCATCAGCCTCCTCCTCTTCATCATCATTATCATCAGCAACAGAGCAGCAGTGGCACCAATAGTGGCAGCAGCTGGAGCAGCAGCAGCAGTAGTAGCAGAAGACGAAGAAGAAGAAGAATTTAGACTATTAGATGTTTAAGGCGAAGCAGAATAGCAAAACGAAACCGTTCTAGCGGTGCCAATGATTCTCATAGGTAAATGGTTGTCACGTTCATTGAAGCTATCCATAGAGCCCCTTAATCTTTTAAGATGGATAGGTAACGTAATCCCACGTTATCTGACATAATCCCCTTGGAACAATACTCGTATTAGTAGCATATAGAAAAAGAGTCGTCTGTTTGTATTTGATGCTAACACATTTGTGTATATCACTGTTTCTATGTGACTGTGTGCGGAAGCGTACTTTTGTGAATGCCTGCTTATATATATATATATATATATATATATATATATATATGTGTGTGTGTGTGTGTGTGTGCGTGTGCGTGTGTGTGTGTGTGTGTGTGTATGTATGTATGCAAGTATGAATATACATACATACACACGTATATATATATATATATATATATATATATATATATATATATATATATATATATATATATGTATATATATTGAGTGTATGTTTGCACATACACATATTTATCGGTGCGTACGTATACATGAGTTATATGAGCGCTTGTATAGGAATCTTGGTCGCTATAAATTCGTTAGTATTCAAGCATGTAAATATTTCGTACCTGCATGCGTCCAAGTTCGATAATTATGTGAATATATACCCATTCTTATAGAGGAACATATAGGCAACAGCACATACGCAAATACATTAATATATGTATGTATGTACGTATGTATGTATGTATGTATGTATGTATGTATGTAAGTATGTATGTATGTATGTATGTATGTATGTATGTATGTATATATATATATAATATATATATATATATATATATATAATATATATATATATATATATATATATGCACACACGTACATTTACATACCTATGAGAGTGCTTACGTGTGTTTATATATATATACATATATATATAATTATATATATATATATATATATGTAGACAGATTAGTATATATACATGAAAATCCGCACATATATATATATACACACATACACATGCATTTGTATTCTTTAAATAAGCATTAAACACCGCATGCCCAGAACACATCTCTAGACAGAGACACATTAATGCCCAACCAATATTTCTATTAGAATTGCTTTGAGATAAGAATTTGAAAATAACAAATGTAAACAATATTGAGATGATAGTATACTGGAGACATTTATACATCGTAGGGATGTATACAATGACCACCCTTTCCTCTCCACGAAGAAGAATATTAAGCGACGTGTGTGTTTTGTTGGTCAGGACAGGTTTCATAACGCGGTGAATTAATCTCCAAAGTGTTCTGAGTAAAAAAAAAAAAATAAAAAATCAAGATGTACCAAACGGACTAATAGGAATCGCTGTGTGATCTAGCTTAAGGGATTTGCCATGGAATATACGTAACCGTATTCACTGTAGACCCACGGGACCGACAACTTAGATTATGGAAATTGCTATGACAACACAGCATGTAGACAGCTTTTGAATGTGTTTTCGTGGCATTGCTTTCATCGTCCTTTTACAGAATGGTGACAGGAGGAGATATAGTGGGAATAAATCAAAAACTGTATACCACTCAATGAAATAGTAGAATACTATATAGGAAACTAGTAATGGTAAATGTCAGCAAATAGCAATCGAAGTAATCGAAACGGAGGAATAAATGTAATGCTGTGAGGAAGAGTTTACAATTGTGGGCAGAGCCCTTCGTCGTCGTCGTCATCATCGTCGGAGAGAGAAAGAGAGAGAGAGAGGGGAGGAGGGGAGATAGAGGAGAGGGGGATGAAATGTTACTAGTAAACATGATATCTCTTTGTATATCGCTCACATACCTAAGGAAAGATCGATTAATCTCTGACAATGAAAAGTGCTCTCAGGCATTCATTTTTGACAGCTTTCACTTTTAAGAAAAATATTTAGTTAATATAAAGCGATGTTATTGCTTAGTTGGAAACATTAAAGTTCATTAAATTCGAACTTACACGACAAAAGACAAAATATTTTCGTTAGCAAACACCAAATTTGTGGATTTAAGTTCCATTTTCTCAGGGTATTTAAAAAGAATTTCAAATGAGTGGAGAGATCTTAAGCTTGAAAAATAAGTATATTTGTATTTGTAGAACAGAGAAATAACCAAAGCAGTCAATCCTGAATATAGCATACCCTCATGCCACTTACAAATTCATGCATTCAAACTATTAAGATATCATGATGGATGCCTTCGTTTCACGATCTTTCCCAGAAGTTGCTTCTTCATCTAATAAGAAAAGAAATTCCCTCAAGAAACGTGGTTTCCTTTTTTATTCTGTTGTTTATTATCAACGAAGAATAAAGCAAAAGCAAACTTCAGATTTAAGTTCCCTTTTCTACGTGTTGGTGATTAATATCAAGCCAATCTTGGTCAAGAAAATTTATGACAAAAGGAGTTCCAACCATGACCATTCCGTTTATTTGGATATCAAGGAAAATATTATCAACTGTCCTTTATATAAGACGCTAGATTTTAATTTGAGGGAAAGTTGGCAGCTATTCTTGTATCTGAAGCGAACATGCAGAGGCTGCTTTGTTAGATGGAAATACTGAACATGGAACCACCACAAAACATTCGATCTTCATGAAGATAAATGAGTTCTCTAGAATAAAGTAAGTATTATCACCTGTATTGGAGAAAGTTTTCATAAATTTAATGCATTGCGTAAACTTAACCAGTCATCAATGCTTGTAGTAACACGAATTTCTTAGCCTGGAATACGTGCAGAAATCGAGTCAATATTGTCATTAATGTAAATATATCTTGTCAATAAGTTTATCAAAGTCACCGATCTTGCAAAAGACCGTACACACACTAATTGCATGTTCATATTTTTATAAAGCTTCTTGCTCTTTCACATTTTGGTTTTCAGTGCTCAACTAAGTTTGAAGGTCTGGCTGTTGGGCGTCTTGCAATAAAGTTCTTCTTGTGAAGAATGTATTTGCATACTATTCAGAACGTTGGTTGATTGGTATCATGCATTACTTTATCATGTGAGGAGAAGGCTCCCTATTTACTGTACTGGAATTGTGAAAGCAAATTCAAAAATCTACAGAAGCAAATAATTAAAAGTTTCATAAAATAAGCGAAAAAGAAATAAAATAACAGGAACCCACACGACTTCATTTTGGCAGTGGTTTTAAATAGATTACTTATGATGTCCCCAAGACCCTGAAAAGTGTTTGAGGAATTAAGGGAAGAACTAAAAACGAATGAACATTTAATGCTAAATTCAACACGAGGAAGTTGGTAGTAGTGTATTCTTTCCTTTTTAATGATTTGGCCCGAAAAAATGGTTCAGAAATATCACCTTCTCAAATCATTCGAGACAGCTTCTGAGGTTGATTTGTTAGCCGATAACTGCAGGAAAAGATTATTTTGTCTAAAAAGGAACTTCAGATACCTGACACTCTAGAAAGAAAGATTAGTCATAGGGCTTAGTGTGGGAAAGTAGACACAATATTAAAAACAAGGAAAACTCTTCTAAGAGGAAAAATAGTCTTTTGTAGAATATATTTTATCCCAGTAATGTTGATGGCATATCTGTAGTATCCTAACTTCAACTAAAATTTGGATTACTTCATTTTGATAAAAGTGTATTACTGGAAAAAATAAAAATTGCAGAAATTCTGTATGTACCTTCATTTTTGTTTTTAGATGGAATTCAACTAATAGAGTGAAATAGCTAGAAAACCAGCCAGCTAATAAGAATCAATTGAATGGATTCCATAAGAAAGCATCTCACAAAGGAATTTACATGCCATATCTTATCGAAGGCCATTCGAATGATGAATTCCGCCCCTAAGCTGTTACTATAGATACAGAAAAGCTGATATATTATTAAGTCAACCATGGCTTAAAATATGAAATAACATACTTCTTATATGTATTCGAAAGAACTGCTGATCAATTCCTATGTCGAGAAAAAATATGCCCACTCATTTAAATATAGTCATTACTGGTCATTTCATAAAGTTATATATCCTCGTAGACCCTCATAGAGTCTCCAGGAACTATTTTTATTTCCTCGTATCTTTATTTATTTTTGTTTTTTGGACGCATATTAATCAAATCAAAAATGATTAGACGCATTAACCATTCTGCACTAAATAACTTATATTATTTGATAATATTTTTTTGAACTTCACCAGATACCAAAAGTTTATGAAGAAGCAGCAAAGTTGATTGGGGGTTGTTTATCGATCACGGAGTAATGATTACCAACGTTGTTACTAAATAGGATTTAAGATCAAGGGTACAAACTGCCTACTGTAAGGCAAACAATAGATTCTGAGAAAAACAAAGATTGTTTGTGTCATCGAATAATGAGTATAAACAGTTCAAAATTAGAGTTTGTTAGTTTACTGTGAAGATGAACAGCAGACTAATTTTTTGAGTAGCAGTCTACATTCATAAAATCTTACCAATGAAAAGTATTACTCAAAGCGTTAAATGTTTCCTCTATGTTACTATACTTCTGTCTTTAAAACTGTAGAAGTGTTTATAAATAATGTAAAACATTTACTTCAGGGTTTCACTGTGTCCGTCACGTTTCTGTTTTGAACTGGTAGAATCGTTAGCACGTCGGCCACACACACACACGCACACACACATACACACACGTTCACACGCACACGAGCACACACACACGCACATACAACCCCTCCAATAACTACATTTATTGCGTGTGGATGAGTGCATATATATATATTCTTTTCAAGACTGTTGCGTTGCGTTGACAGTGTTGCACTTAAGATTCTCGCGTTTTACGCACACACCTTTTACGCACACACACACACATACACACACTCACACACACACACACAGGCACACACAAACAGTCTTTCATTCTCTCTCTCTCACCCTCTCTCTCACTGTATTTCTCACTCAACAACAGCTTTTTCTTCTGTCTTTCTACACATATGTTGTGACGGACAAACATATGTTTTTCTACAATTTCTTTGCAGGTCATGTATAGTTTATGAAGTTGGATAATATCTAGTGTTCAAAGTTCTAAACAACAGATAAGCAAGTCTATCTCTCTCTATAACAGAAGTTCAGTCATTTGCAAGTACTTTACTTGGAGGTCTGTCTCAAACACATATACCATTTCGAAACCAATTCTTCGGCAATAATTTGTTTTGTCAACATGCTAAGAACAAAGAAACTGAATCAGTCACAGAATTGCATATTCATCTTGTAACTTTTATAATAGATGGGAAACAAACCTTTTAAAATTTGTTATAGAGATTTTAATGTTGGAATACATACTCAAATAAGCACATACATGCACATACATACGCACACATGCACGAAGTTTATTTATGGTTGTCTAAGAAAGCAAGCGAATGTGTATGACAACAAAGACAAAAAAGAACGAAAAAAGAAACAAAAAGCGGCGAAAATGTTACACAATACTAACAACAAGAAAATAACAACAGGTGTCTTTCGACTAATAGAGACGAATCAAGTTGATCTGGCATGTGTAGAGTAAAAGCTTTGAGGCAGGAACTTAGGAGATATACATAAAAGATGAAAGTCATGAGACAGGAAGATAAGAGATGCTTCGCGGCCGGCAGTCGAGCCAATTTTACTTACAAAGGCATTGGTTGGCTTGAGGTTATTCCTGAAGACACTTGTCCAAGGATCCGTACAGTGAGACTGAACTCGAAACCACGTGATTGCAAAGTGAGCTTCTTAAACGCACAGCCATACCTGTGTTAGACAGACAAATTCTTAGATTCTTATATTCATAGATATATAGCTTCATATATAAATTGATACATAGGTAAATTGATACATTGATAAATACATGAGTGTGTGTGAATTGAGTTCTTAAAAAAGTTTTTTTTATGGGTATAAAAGATCAAGCGAAATGTCTGTGTGTGTTTATAGATGTACAAAAGCCAAGGATAGGTAGAGTGGATGTAGTATGAAGCTTGCTAGGAAAGTGGTTGTGTCTGTAAGCGTAGCAGATGCTCGTCCAGTAGATGCGAAGTTTTTTAATGTGTTACTTTAATGTGTGTGTTATAATGTGTGTATGTTTAAAGTGTGTTACATTTAATGTGTGTGTTATAAAGTAAATCACTAATATAAGTTGAAGAATTTTCAGGTTCTAAAGAGAAACCCAGAAGTTTCTAAGAGCTTTAAATGGATGTCGTTTATTTGTTGAGATAATGTGTAACCAGAATGTTTCATGGGTATGTGCAAGACACTGTATCTAAGTACATTTAAAGGATATTTTTCTCTCTTCATTTCGGAATGAGTTTTCTGCCTTTGTTAACGAATGCATTGCATATCTGGTGTGTGTTATCTAGGTAGAGAGTGTGGAAGGTTAAGAATGTATAGAGGATGCTTTCATTTTCATATGCATGTATATCGTTTGAGATGACAGTGAATAGGTCGTTCATGAAGGTTGTGAGAGGTGTAAATGGACTTAGAGGCTCCTCCAGGACAATGAGCTTATTGATGGGAGAGAGCTCTATCAGCGAATGTAAGTGACGGGGGCAGGTATTCTGATATCAAGTGGAACAACATTGATATTAATGAACATTTCAAGAATGAGGGACCGGTATTTTTCAGCAGTAGCTATGGTTTTGCGGAATTTATAATAGTGGCCTGCAAAGAGAAAGTAAATAAGAGAGAGAGAGAGAGAGGAGAGAGAGAGAGAGAGAGGAGAGAGAGAGAGAGAGAGAGTTAGGACTGTAGGCGATAAATGAGGTTATTGCTTATATTGGTCTCCTTTACATTAAGATGTCGAATATTATAAATATGTAATTAATAGGGTCAATAAGGTTGCTCTTACCAAGATTCTGGGGGTAGTTTCCACTGCTTAGAATGTATCCCCCAAGAAAGAAAAAGCTGAAAATATTTAACTTGGATAGGATATATCTCCGGAGTGCATAATCAGAAGTTAGTGAAAGGGGTACTGTCAGGAACTGCCTTGTTAGGTTAAAGTGAACTGAGAAGGTTGTGTAAGAGGTATTGAAGTAGCTAATACATAAAAAATATTTAGAAAGAGCTTTGGTTGTTCAAAGATTTCTTGTGAAGTCGGAAATAAATGGCTTCATCAGCATTAGTACAACTCCCCCGAATTATTCTAGTTGAAAAGTAACGTATTTGTGATTTTTTTTTGTTTCTTGTTTGATAACAAACCTCACAAGCGTAGCGATACATGATAGCATCAGTAAATGGAATATGCCACTTTTTATATTGTGTGTGCTTGTTCGTGAGAATTAAAGAACACATTCATGCTATTTATAAATGCACTTGAATATGCTTGAATTTATGCAATAATAAATATCATTTCCCATTGTTGAGAATACAATTTAATGCAGCAAAAATCAAAACAGATTAAGAATTTACTAAAATATAAATACTAATTCGAAGAAAACAATTACGCCACATTTTGTTCTCTTCATCAGTTCATCTTTATCACGCAAACAAGAATATTTTCCTATTTAATTCCTGAGTTTATAATTCTGTGATTATTATGTTAGATTTCAAAATTTATAGCATAAATTAACTGCAAATGACAAATGGAGATTAAATTCCTGTGCCCCAACGGCAGGAAATGCTATGAGAACGATTCAACTGTCTGCCTGACTGTCTGCTGTCTGTCTGTCTGTCTATCTGTCTTTTTCTCTCTCTCTCTCTCTCACTTTCATATTTGTGTGTGAACATACGCACACAGGTGCACATGTATATGAGTGGCCTGAACGCAAGACGTGCAATGCATTCCTGATATATACAAGTGAATGCAATTAAGAGATCGAATTTCAATAGAAATCTTTAATATTTTTATGAGCGACAGCTGAAAACAGAGCCCTGGCATGCGCACTTCTTCAATATATGGTTTTAATTTTTGGCTTAAGTACGCACACGTAAGCGCGCGCACACACACACACACGCTCACGTGTGCGTACTTTGGCAGCTAAAAATCTTGCTTCCCGTAATGCTTCCCAACTACATGTATCGGGGTTCAGTCCCACATTGTGGCACATTGGGCAAGTGTCTTCTACAAAAACCTCGGGTCAACCAAAGCCTTCTGAGTGGATTTGGTAGACGGAAACTATGTTGACAACACTACCTATCTATCTTTTACACACATGCGTCGTGTGTATATAAATATATATTCAATATACATACACACACACACACACACACACACACACACACACACACACACACATATAT
>NC_042997.1:55631888-55666888 GCF_006345805.1 Octopus sinensis | reverse complement strand
TGGCTTTTTTTAAAAATCTTACTCGCCAAAATTAAATTAGCACATACACTATGAATGTGCGACCGGTAATGTTTATATTACTAGAAAATACTTTTAGTTTGTAATTTAAATTACTTTCACTAGTGCTATGCCAATGCACATGAGTAAACAGACTTCACCCTATTTGCATATAAATCACACAACAACGATTCTCCTCGTTTAGAGACGATCCGAAGAGATGGTATTTTTAAGCCTCTATAGCAATAAAATATCGGTATCTACCATTATCGGTGATTCCGAGGCGAGTTGTTTCGCCTGGTCTGTAACATTCAGATGTTCTTCAAGATTCGGCGTCGAGTAGGGAGCTTTCTCAGGACGCTATTCCGCAGCTGATTTGGTGTAGTAGCTAAGCGCTAAGCATTGATATGTGTAAATACAAACTTGTAATCAGTTCAAATATGCCTAACGTATATTCGAACCCGTAAGAAAGCCATTCACTGTATTTTGTCATGGAGAAAATTTCTCGCTGTAGACAAATAGTTGTAAATACGCCGTGTTAGTCCACAGTTCCCCTAACCAGATTGTTGGATGCATGCGCTTCGGGGTGGTTATCTCCTCTTCTGCAACACAAACGGGAGAGGCAGACACTGCGAACTGACACAAGAGACAGCTCCCTCTTATGATATTCCCGCCATTGTTCAATGACTGGTTGCGCAATTCAAACATCTCGCAATAAATAAAATACGGGATGACAGCGCTAAGCAGTGATGCGTGTAAATACAATCTTGTTACCAGTTCAAATATACTTCCGGTTCAACCATCGTGTCAGGTTGAGGAAAATAAAAAGTAAAAGCCTTTAAAGTAGTTACAAAGTGATAGGCATCAAAATCTCTCATAATCTATCCTGATTACCTATGTATTTAACTCAGCAAAAGTCACAATCTAAAGATTAACCTTTCTTTCCTAGACTGGAACATACTTCAACTCTGTTTAACTCTCGACTCTTACCGTAATACATGACCAATAGTGGTATACGGCTCTCTCATATAAGGTGATAATATTTTACGAAGATGAAAAAAATCTAGCGAATGATTGGCAAAGACTCAATCATGTGCTGTCTCTTCAATCTGCCTTTTGCATTGCTACTACTACAACATATGCTCCTATGAACTAATTAGCTGCATATTATCTTCATCAAAATCCACCCAATATATCTGTCTTTCGACCGTTCTTTATCACTACTGTGTATCTCGATCAATCCTATGCTCACTACTTTACCATTACTCTCAAGATCGCCGACCATCTGGAATTCCTTTCACACCTAAGTTCTTCTTGTAAACAGTGACTTACAGTTGTCTAAACAAAATAACAAGAACGACAATTCCCACAGTCTCGAGGAAACTGCCAAAGTTATGGGTGCACTCTCTTTCTCCTGCCTAAGACTGTAAGAGAGGGAAGAGAAACTCACTGACCAAATCCACCTTTCTCACCTCCGATTTGGCGACCGTCTGAGTAAATTGGCATATAATTTAGGAGGTAAAAAGCAGCATTCCTATAGTACCACACTATAACCACGCGATGTATCAGTTCAGAATATTCTTTAATTAATTTCAGGCGGATCCATTATTTGCTATCACACCGGCACTATACGTGTTATTAGGTTGCTCAATCAGGATTGGCCCCAGGGTTAAATAAATTTCCTGGACATTTTACTCACATCGCCAGAGTTAGTGAAGAGACTAGATAGTTTTATTGAAAACATTCTCCTAGTTATAGCTCATCACGATCTTAGCATCACCAATTAGAGTTTGGAAACTCTGCATTGAATAGGCTCAACTCTCCTTAAGTATTTCTTGCAGATGGTGTCTCTAAGTAATTACTTTCAATAATTTGCTATTTTTAATGCTCTCAGTTTTCATTGTTACTTGGGTTACAATTTCTATTATAATTATCAATTTCCTTATCGGCACGTAAATGAAAGTGTGGGTTTATCTGAGAAGGCCTATTAAGCCCGTAGTATATCTGAATTTGTTTATCCGTCTTTCCCCAAAATATTAAAATTATTTCAGTCACTGAGGTAATGTTGCTCTGTCCTCATCACCTGAGTAACTCTAATTAGAATTTTGGTGTTTTACATTAAATATTTCCACCATACAACACAAGTAGTACACATGTATTTTGGGAATATGGTTTCCCTAGTGACAGAACTATTACACTTATATTAACGACTTAATCTGAAGAAGAAGAAGGGCAGCAGTCATAGACCTTTTTTCCGATCTTCATGAAAGGAGCAAGGCAGTCTTCCCGAGATTGGAGACGAAGTCTTCTCGCTTGCAACTACATGGATTTCGCTAAAGGCCTCAAGGTAGCGGGTGTTGGTACTAACTAGGTTATGTAATTTTCCTGTCGCGTAACATATCATGCATTAGTGATTTATCTCCCCTTAGAACTGCATTAAAAACGCTGTTGATTCCCTTAACATCAGCAAAGACTTTCAATGTTTCTGCCATAAGAGATTTCAAACTATTAAACTGAACATCATTTGTATCGATCTTACTATTCTCAACAGACCTAGCAATATCATGGGTGCTTCCTTTATTCTGATGATAAATTCTGATAAAATTCTAATAAAAATTAAAACAATCGGAATTCGACGAATTCGACGCTTATTTTTTCACTGTAATATATATCTATATAAAGAGAAAAACAGCTAATTTTAATTCTCTGAGCGAGAGATGTGCAGTTACAGTATCAAATAGTTAAGTTTATCTGCCAGCAGAATGTGATAGTCCTATACAAGAATGATCATCCTGTTGTTTAGGCCCAAGAAAAAGATTTAAAACTAGCTGTTTTCCTCTTTACGAGGTCAACGGTGGTATATCGCTTAAAAATATAGAGTGTAAGCAAGTTGAATGAGATCCCGTCACTAGCCTGTGATTGTCTCGCACCGAGGACGGGAAAAGCCCAGAAACCTAGGTCTGTGAGTATCACGTAAAGATGGAAGCGATGACCTTCCTTGTTTACACTATACGGACACAAACTGTGTCGACAGCCAGCTGGAAAAGGTTATTTCCTGGGGCACATTCTGTTGGCAAATAATCTTTACTATATATATATATATATATATATATATATCAGGAGCAAATATTCAGGACTGAATATTTATATAGATATTAATATAGCTATTATTATCGAAGACAATATAAATAGTAAATAATAACATCAACATTAATATAGGTGGTTTCAGGACTAAAATAGCATTATAGAGCTATAAAATTAAAATGATATTAATCATAAGAACGTTCGCATACGTCTACCTGCTAGAAATGAGACCTAAGCGAGGGTTTTAGCTCTCATTTCTAGCAGGCAGAAGTATGCGTATGTCCTTATGATATATATATATATATATATATATATATATATATATATATATATATATATATGTAAGGAAAATTCACGAAAAAAACATAAGACGAAGACAATGGTGTAGAAAGCAAACAGATGTATTAGTATAACGCTTGGGAATTGAAAAAGTCTTTAACGTTTCGTGCCTACGCTCTTCCACAGAAAGGAACACAGAAAGAAACAAGGAGAAAAACAAGGAGAGAAATATGAGAGGAAAAAAAGGAGAGAAAGAAAAGAGAAAAGAAAGAGAAAAAAGGAGAGAAAAATATAATATATTTACATACACACACACATATATGTATGTGTGTATGTGTGCATGGGTGTATACATGCAAAGAGATATTCACACGACGTATGGCGCATATATATTCATACTCTTTTACTAGTTTTAGTCATTGGAGTGCATTAATACCGAAGCAACATCTTCAAGGAATCAGTCAATCATATTGACTTTAGTTCAATTTCACTCTGGTAATTAGATAATTAAATAATTTCAGTTAAGCAACCCAAAATTTGCATCAAAGAATCGGCAGTATGAAAATTTAAGGACTTGACACAGAGCCATACAGGTACATATGCGCACATACAGGCGCATATAAACAGCTACACATACATATACACAATATAGGTACATACACACCCACAGAGGCAGATATGCACATATACATTTACTCTAACACCAACGGTATTACGATCACCCTGCTGATCCAAGGAAATAATACGTTAACACACAAACGCACAGACACACACATATATATAGATATTTGTATATATATATATATCAGTACTTAGCTATGTATGTATATGTATGTAAGTATGTATATATATATATATATGTGTGTGTGTGTGTGTGGTGTGTGTGTGTGTGTGTGTGTGGAGTCGCAATGGCCCAGTGGTTAGGGCAGCAGACTCGCAGTCGTAGGATCGCGGTTTTGATTCTCAGACCGGGCGTTGTGAGTGTTTATTGAGCGAAAATACCTAAAGCTCCACGAGGCTCCAGCAGAACGTGGTGACGAACCCTGCTGCACTCTTTCACCGCAACTTTCTCTCACTCTTTCTTTCTGTTACTGTTGTACCTGTATTTCAAAGAACCAGCCTTGTCACTGTCTGTTTCACGCTGAATTTCCCTGAGAACTACGTTAAAGATACACGTGTCTATGGAGTACTCAGCCACTTGCACATTAATTTCATGAGCAGGCTGTTCAGTTGATCGGATCAACTGAAAACCTCGTCGTCATAACCGACGGAGTGCCATGAAATATGTATGTGTGTATGTGTGTAAGTATGTATATATGCATGTATGCGTGTGTGTATGTAGTGAGAGAGAGAGAGAGAGAGAAAGACAGACAGACTGGGGAGAGAAGAACAGAGACGGTCCAAGATGCTACTTAAGAGGTAGCCTTGAATGAATTAAAATGAATTTATGGGGTTTGTCGAAAAATAAAATGCTAACGCCGGATTTCACTAGTTCTTACCTGAGCTAACACCGATCTGCGCAATGATTTATAGTACTGGCAGTGCGCAACAAATTAGATATTAAAAAAAAAACAAAAGTTCATAACAATTTAGCCATGATCTATATTAATTTATGACACGCCATCGTTAGTGATAATCCAAGGTTTCCCCCGCTGTATCTGTATCTTTAAACCACATCTTCTAGGTTCTTCTCTGTAGTTATATCTGTATGGTATCTACTGCTTCATTTTGTTGCAATTTTATTCGTGATGTTCGGGATTTCACTAATTATCGTTATTCTGACACAAGCAAATACACGCTATCTATCTCACAAACCTACTCATAGTGTATGTGTTTTTATAACTGTTTGAGCGAAAGCAGTGATACAAAAAGCACCATCCTTTATTTTCATTGTCCCGGTTTCAGCTTTTTCGGTAACACTACTGTCTCTATAGCCAGTATACAACTGAATGTATCGCTGTGATACTCATAATTCAATCTGGCTAAGACGGGAGGGTGTTTCCGGCGTGAGAACAACTCAGCAGCGAAGTAACAACTACCCTGAATCTTGTGATATGGATGTGCATATTTACCATTGTCTATTTAATCAGATCGATACCTATAAATAGATATGCATGCTGAGAAACAAATAGATATAGCTGAAGGTAAGTAGATTGAAGTGTGAATAAAATACTTTCAGAGTGGATTAAATATATCCAAGTACGTTTGAATGCATTCAGAGATTAGTAAACACAATTAGAATAACTATTACTTGCTCGCATTTATTCGACTTATTCCACGTTTTCAATAAGTTCGTTCCTCTTTCCCTTATACAGAAGGCAGTGTTAGTAGTGCATTATCTATCTTTATACGTAACCGAAATAAACACAGTAAATAGATGAAGTGGTGAAGCTAAGAATAAGATCAATGGGGTTTTCAGATATCATAGGGGAAAAGCGAACAATATTAAGGGCATTTCGAAATTGATATGAAATTAGTATTTGTATGAAGCATCAGTTCTTTAAAGACTTTTGGCGAGTCTCATAGGAAGCATCTAGCATTGTATAACGGCAACAGTTAGTTGAGAGAACGTTTGTAACACGCCGTGCACGTAAAATTATTGAAGCTTTTTATCCCCGCGGGAATAATGCATTAAGTTGATATGTAAAGGCCATGTGAGGTAGCTCAACAATTGAAGAAACTATACGTGAAGGAAATCTCTGGAGATTACTAACCAATATTCTTGTACAGTAGTGAATGTCTAATATGTATTTACTAGCTCACACGCGCACGCCCATTCTCATATACATAATTTCAATTAATATCTTCTCTTTTGCATCGACTTAAACAGAAACACTTACGCATGAAAAGCAGTATTCAAAAACAAAGTAAAATAATATAACGTTAAGTCGTAAATATAATCGTAGAACCATATTAAGACAATTGCCTACACCATATGAGTAATAAATCATTCTTATACAAATAGAAAAGCGAAATAGTATTTAACACTTTTACTTAGGCATACAAATATAAAGAATCAAATAAATACATATATAAATGAAATGCATCTCGTAATGGTTCTATGGATTTATTGGTTTGTTTATTGCAACAAATGATTTCTTATAAAGTCACAAGGTTTTCTTTCGAAAGTGTAAGTAGAGTCGTTTGCAGATTGCATCGAATTCAGCATGTTACCGGTGATTGTGCCATTAAACAAGAAGTTTCGATGTCAAAACTATATATATTAACATTTTTCTTTAGATGATAGGATAGTTTTTTTTTAATGTTGTTGATGCTGCTGTTTATACTCCGTTATATCTGGTTAAACATATCTGAGAACAAAAGCGTTCCAGATGTGGCAAATCTGTCTTATCGTATACGAGATACTATACTGCCTAATGTATGTTTCTTTATTTTAAACATAGGGATTCGAGGTAGATTTCAAAGGTATTTCGAACTGCCGAGTAACTGCGTAATAATTAAATGGCTAATACAGTCTTAGGTGAGTTGATTTCTGTTTCAGGTGTCTAGTTGTTTCTAATAGGACATATAATCATGTATAGTTTTAATTAACGTAGCAATGGAGAATACACACGACGATTTTACTTTCAGCAAGGATCTAATTTGAGGAAATAGACTACAATAAGATCGACAGAATATATATGTCAAACGTAAATGCTGACATACTAATAGGACATCTCTGTTGCTCGTCTGCATGTTATAGTAGTTAGAGTATAAAATAGGCTAAGTCGGCCAATACAGGGTTAGCTCATTATTTATACATCAAATCTCTTCGTACTCAGCATTTATTTCAAACTAGATTGACTTGTTTAGTGTTTTAGTGTTATTATGAATTGTGTCATTAACTATTGCGTTCCGGCTTTTTGCTCTCCCTATTCAGTTCTCATGAGGGTCAGTTTTGCATCCATCCCTCCAAACGATAAAGTAAATTACTAGTCGAAGCCTTATTAACTCGGTCGAGGAAGCGAGCGACTGTCCACATCATTTGCAGACTCTTTCCAAAGTAGTGAGACTTTTATGAGTGACTTTCAACTTTATTGTTGCCGAATGTTTGATAATAAAAAAAAAAAACGTGTGCAGTGAGGAAATACCAGAGGATTACATATCCGGTAAGAAAATTCGAACAAAGTATTTAGTACGAAATTTGCAGAGTTAAATTCAACAGATTAGAGATGCATGTACATCTATGAATACAATACTTAATTATTTAAGCAAATATTTTTATTTTGAAACGCTTACTTGTTGATACAGCAGTGAACTTGATACTTTAAGGAGTACAGATTGTAAAACTACGCTGATCTAACTATTCTGTTATTAGCTATCTTCATTTGACCTGTGAAACTGTCTCCAACTTATAAAAATATTTCATAAATTTATTCGTTCGAATGCTTCAAATTCTCGAACTGTAATACGTGGTGTATCATCTTTATGGAACTAATAATAAAAATGGTAAATTTAAATATTAGTTATGGATATTTTTGGCATGATTTGAAGGATAAAAGTTTTAATTCCTTTAAATATAACATGGAAAAGACGCATCGGGAGATACACTGAGTGACACAGCTCATCACTGACAACTATGGCACTTTCATTGCTGTCGGGGAAGAACGAAATAAAGAGTAAGTTCTGGTTATCTACATGCATACAAACTACCGACATACAATCAACACAAAGACGTGGTTGCCAAGTGGTCATGCAGTAAGTAAAGTGGCGAAGTGGTTGACATTTTAAAATAACGGATGTATCCATAATATTCGCAGATGTCGTCATAAGGAGTTATTCTCGACCTGTGAAACTGGCCCCAAATTATATCTTGTTTCAAACATTTCAAAACTATGTTTTTGTTGGAAGGCTCACGACGCTAAAGGTAATTGAATGTCTTAGCGAAGTTCACTACGTTGCAAGCATTCAGACCAGACATCCACCTTAGGGATTTTCGCGTACTCTTAACACATCACTTCAAATCCCTTGGCCAATTCGCCTTCCTCTTCTCAAATATCTTCATCGCCTTTTACTCACACACAAACCATACATCCTATTTTTCTCTGAGACAAATTTCTGAACCCCTGCCTGCAAATCCTTCTCGATGTTCTAGAGGTATTTCCGTACAAGACGTTTCTAAATGCGAGGTGGAGAGGCTTGTGTATTAGATTTGGAGGAGACTGGGTATGTAGTATAGAATACTATACATACCTAGTCTCCTCCAAATCTAATACACAAGCCACTTCACCTCGCATTCAGAAATACCTAGTAAGGAAATATCTCTTGTTGCTTCAAACCAACAAGGCCACATGCATTGACAACGTCATTTTAATTACACTCAAACATTGCACATCACAATGCGCGACAACATTCCCCAAACTCTAATCTCTCATTCTCAGTTGAGATATAACTTGTCATTTTGGAGGTACGCTTCAGTGTGTCTTATTTCAAAAGATGTCAATTCCTCTGTCCCAGCCATATATCGTCCTGACTTCTGACATCTCTAAGGTAATGAACACAGACATTAATAACGATGCTTTCCTACGCTTTGAAGCTCACTTTCTCCTCATTAACCACTAGTATGACTTCCACAGAGCCAGATCTACTGGAAATCTCTTTTATGCCACTCATTAGTAGGCTTTCGGTTTGGAAAAAAATCTGTGAAAGCAATGTTGAACAAGACATCATAAAAGCCTTCAACTGTGTCTGGCATGCGAATCTTCAATCAAGACGTCCTGTCTATATGATTCATCCAGCGTTTAAGTTCTTATTCCATTCTTAATCAGCTCTGCGTGTTTCAGGGTTCGGCTTTGTTACCCACTTTCTTCTTGCTGTACATCAATGACTTGCCGTCTTATCCACCATTGCCCACTCTTATGCTTATGATACAAACTTTCATTCTGCCTTTAAATTCTGCAACCATGTATCATCTACACGCAGCGAAGATACCACACACCAAACCTGCAGAGATTTCATGACCGGCGAGTATCCTCTTGAAGTTCTATGGTTGTCTTGGCTCTTTTAACAGTAAAACACTTAAGTATTTCTCAAATGAAGAAATACACCATCATAGCAACACCCAGATACGAGCCTTACTCAGCTATATCTCTGAACTCAAACTTTGGGTTCCACTAACACCAACGATCTCTCCTGGTGAGGGCACAAACATAACATTACAACGACCACATGCCAAAGGCCGGACCTTCTCTTCAGAGTCAGAAACTATTTCGTCTCCCAATAGTTGCTCACAGCCTATTTGCTTCAAGTGAAAGCCACAATAAAGTACTGCTCAGACTGCTAAGGTGCACAGAGACATCCTGGACTGCATACAGTGTAGTACTACTCGTCTGATTGGCATTAAATCAATAATAAACACGTTCTTGCCTCTATTACACAGGTCTGCTGTCTCTTCTCCCAGCATTTACTACTACTACTATTACTACTACTACTACTACTACTACTACTACTACTACTACTACTACTACTACTACTACTACTACTACTACTACTATTACTACTACTACTACTACTACTACTACTCACCACCACCATTATAGCCTCTGTGTTTTGAAGCTGGCTGATTTCGTACTTGTTCTACTTAGGCGTCTCTACATTTCATCTGTACATTTTACTTGCTGGGTCCGGAGGAAGAGAGAGGCCGGTGAGCTTGGTGCCCGTCCATTGCTATTGCAGTTCAATACCTGCAGATAATGCATGAGCGTGGAGTTAATTTCAGAGGATATTATACTAGGGAGGAAGGACTTGGCATAATACTTACGGCAGAGCTGGGATACACGGGGACATTAACGGGGACAGTTACGGGGACATTAACAAACCAATACTGGTTCTCAGGTGATGGTGAGAACAAAGACAGACACACACACTCAACGTGTATGTATAAACATACACGCAGACACACACACACACGCACACACACACACACACACACACACACACACACACACACACACACACACACATATATATATATACATATATACGACGAGCGTCTTTCAGATCCCGTCTACCAAATCCACTCACAAGGCTTTGGTCGAACTGAGGCTATAGTAGAAGACACTTGCCCAAGGTGCCACGCAGTGGGACTGAACCCGGAACCATGTGGTTGGTAAGCAAGCTACTTACCACACAAATATACCAACGCCTATATATATATATACTACGGGTTTCTTTCAATTCCGTCTATCAAAACCACTCGCAAGGCTTTGGTTGCTTTGGGGTTATAATAGAAGACACTTGCTCAAGGTGTCACGCAGTGTGAATGGACCTGGAAGCAAACCTCTTACCACACACCCACGCCTGCGTCTATGTATATAGGCGAGAAACCGATAAACCAACGCTTCTCTCTTATCACTCTGGCCGTCATATATGTAATGAGGCAGTGATTGGCCTGTTGGATACCTGTATCCAATGTCGATGTTGTTTCCCCCTTGCGATATAAAATTAACTAAATAAATAAATAGACTTTTTCTTGAATCCAGTTTCAAGCCCTAGTCGAAATAATTTTACTCACGACATAAACATTACAGCATGACCACCCGCTGTAAACTAGGGAACCTTGTTACTAAAGTAAGTATTAATATACATATATAAGTCGAGCTGGCATAATTGTTAGCACGTTGAGCAAAATGCTAAGCGGTATTTTGTCTGACTTTACGTTCTGAGTTCAACTTTACCCGTCATCCTTCCGGAGTAGATGAAATAAGCGCCAGTTAAATACTGGATTGATGTAATCGACTAGCCTTACCACACGCCTCCAAAATTTCAGGCCTTGTGCCTAAAGTAGAAAGGAATATACATATATAGCTCTACTTTTCTTTTAGCTCTTCCGTGGTCGATGACATAAAATTAAAAAAATAAAGATAAAAAATAAGCAGTTAGGAACTGAAAATCAAAAGCCTGCTGCATCCCATTCCAAAAAACTTCGAGTTTTGTGCCTATAATAGAAATCAATATGCAGGCAGGAAAGTTCCTGTCATGCTAAGTTCACTTTCCAGTTTCGATGTCTTGCTTTTGTCAAAGCAATATCTTGCTTTTGCTATAGCAACATATACTCGTACGAAAAATGAACGGCCTTTTTGACGTATACCTTTTAAAATAGTCATACATTGCTTTTTCTGTAACTCGAGATAATTGTAGCCAAATAAAAAAAAAAAAATTCTATGCATTGTATTATCTTTTGAGTTGTACTTTTACATAACATTGTTACAATTATAAAACTACTGTAAGATATTTGTGTCTGAATTATAAGGAATGCAATTTTATGTTAAGTTACACTTTAAATTTTATATATAATCTAGTCTTTAAATGCCGTTTATATGACAGCAGTGTTAATTAACGTTACAATGAAAACATCAGTCGTTAACAAATTCTTCATCACATTCCCTCGGTGGTTTTAGTAGATTGTTTAAAGAACCCCTACTTTACCAGAGTAGCAAAAGAAGTGATAGAAATTATTGAGATAGTATGGAGTCGTGTTACATAAACTCTTAGTTCAGTCTCTTTCATTTCTGAGTCCAATTCCCGTTCATTCGGGCTTTGTCTGTAACGTCCGATGAAATTATGATCAGTTATATCAGTAAACCTAAATGTAGAGGCTAAAGTGACAATATTTTTAAAAAAGAAAAAATGTTCTAGGGAGAGTGAAAAATGGACGGCATGAGGGAGGTTAAGAAGCACACATTGTTTTGAAATGAAAGAGCGATTTATTCCGTCGCCTTTTGTAAGAAACTCTACTGTATTTGCTCGAATATAATTTACGCGATTCTTGTCTTCAAATAGTTGCTCATTCTTCTCGAAGGCTTATGGAATTGCATTATATACCGTTTAAACATCCTAATGAAACGATGATTTTTTATCAAATGGTTCGATTGCTACGCTATTATGAGAATTAAGCTTGAATTTTATCAGGTATGATAAAATTCAAAGCTTCTATGTTCATTTACTTCCATTACATTAAGTAATTTTTCATAATCTGAAGTAAATAATTTATTTGCTTAGAAGCAATAATAATAGGCAACATTATCTCGAATAGTTGCAAATCTTATCATTCTAAAAGGTTGGAGATAAAGAAAACATGACATAATGATAATATTAACAATATAAAAATATTTCTTTTATAATTCACAAATTAATAGCAGCTGTTTAGGGAAAACAATTCTAAGTATAATAAGTTGAAAACATATATATATATATATAAGAATGAATGAAACAAATATAATGCTTAAAATAAAAGGATTTCTTCTTAGTAAAATTGCTGATATATGGCGTTCTGATCAAATAAAACTAATGACATTTGCAGCGGCAACCGTATATGTCTTATTAAGTAAAATAACATGAAGAGTTTACCCAAGGGAAAGAAACGAATAACTGACATTCTACTTTTATGACTAAAGATATACACTTCCAGCAGGGCAGAGTTTATGACTAAAGATATATAATTCCAACAGAGTAGGGTTTAAAGCCAAATATATTAAAAACAGTAATTGTAAAGTTGTTATAAAGAAAGCGTTATGTTTCTTTTGATAAATAGCTTTTCAGTTTGATTTAACTCCATTTGTGAGAAGAAAGTAACTCGTTTATCCATTTTCATTTCTTTCTCCATTTTTTACTTGCGTCCATTATTAATATATTTAGGTGGGTGTGTGCGTGCTTATGTTATTCTTTTTTTTTTTCGGTTAGAAAAACAAAGAAATTATTTCTAAAATTAGATAAATATTTATTCTATATCTCTGTATCATGAACATTCAAATTATGTTGCAAACTAGGAAAAAAAATTGCATATTTTTAGCTAGAATATATAATGCTTTATCGATCGATAATGAACTAAAGATGCAGATGGGGGAAGTCCTAATCACTGCAGAGCATTTTGTGCAGTGTTTGCACAATTAATTTTGCTAACTCACAACTTAAAATAAAATTTTTAAAAAGCACAGAAACAAGAACGACATTTCTTTATGGTTCTCTGTGTAAGTGTGCACAATGTACATATTATTTTACTCAAATCAAAATATCATTTTCCAGCTATTTCAAAGGAGCAACCTACGTACTTGAAACTGAAAGTTCACCTATAAAAATTATTTCATATTTCACTTTAAGTTAGAGGTAAGATTATTACTAATCTGTTTGAGGTAACAGATGCCAGTCTTACTGTTTGTTTTACAAATTTAATCAGGAATAATATCTTGGGGTCCATAAATAAAGTACCAAAGCACCATCAGTATCGATTCTTTCCTCTCTCTCTCTCTTTCTTTCTAGATTGTATCCGCAATTCAAAGATCCAGTGTGTCGCGCTTATTGAGCCTAAGAATTTTGTTAAGAGAGCATGTATTTATGGAATACTTAGCTACTTGCAGACTAGTTGCACGTATAAAGGTCCAGTCGGCCGAACAACCGAAGGATTATCGTCGTGATGGACGGAAAACCCACTAAAATTATTTGTATTGAATATTTAGAGATTTTATCAAGATATGACCGATTACAGAAAAGATAAGGTGCTGATTAGGAAAGTTTGGAATCAGATTTCGATTCTTAGTAGGAGATATTTTCTACACAGTTTTACACAGACCTAATTTCATTGAGGGCATATTTAACCCCACGCTCATCTCCTTTTTCCCTGCTAAGAATTAGATCAATTTTTACAATAGCTTGTTTATAACATTCTTTGAAATGAGATCTGAAAATTGGGTTTCCTTTGCTTCCTTTTTATGCTGTTTCAGAGAATATGAGACTTAGAACGTAAGGTTAAATTTTAAGTTTGCTGCCTTCTAATTGATTCACATAAGAAAAGTGAAGCGAAGCATTTCATTCAGTTGCTATTCGTTGACGTCCACTGAAACTACGAGTCACAAAACAAAAGGTACATCACAATTTAGTCTACTCCATGATTTTCGGACAAAAAAACCCTATTCGCATGATTTGGGACAAAACATAGTATTCGTATGATTCTTCAGTAAATAAGCTTTTTCGTTTCTAAAAATAGACTCAATATCAGATCTTTAGTGTAAAGAAAATGAAAAGCTATCAGCTTGTCTCTTTTGTAGAGATAGCTAGTACCTGAAGTGAAGTGAATTGGTCCAAATAACGAATCTAAACGGAATATAGCACTCAGCTATCACAGATGTCTATCAAGCTCACTCACTTAAGGTCTGGCAGGAAATTAACCTGGAAATCTAGGCTAAAGTTATGTTTCCAAAGTCTGTTTTCTTGGGTATTAAGAGCAAAGGAAATGAACATTTCTGTGGGGGGTATGATAGGACTTGGCTGGTGGCTATGAACGGAATTCAATTTGGATTTGAAAATTGAGTAAAAATAGTCATGAATTTTAATGTGTATCTGTTGCCAACAACAACCAATTGCCTTTACACTGTTGTACCCATTTGCATCTGGTGGACAAGACTAATGGTGCGCTAAGTCTACAGGTTATAAGAATAGGTTTATGTCGGTTGCGTGATACAAACAGCCTGGCTTTTAGTCGGGTGTCTTGTAATCTATCCACTTGGCCATCCGCTCTCTTAAGCCATAAATGAAAGATACCGAAAAATATTTACTTCTTTTCAGAATCTCATTTTTGTTACTCATTGGGGAAATGTGCAGCAATTAATATACCGTCCACTCACACGGAACGGTTAATTTATTCTTCTTGTTTTTTTCTTCTTTTTTGTGCTTTTTACCCTCAAATCATTCTCTTTGATATATCTACTGGGATTTCAGATATACATAAATGGACTTAACTCTATGAAAATATATAATCTTTAAATAGACATTAAGTTTTCACTTTTTACAGACGGTTTTACAGAAATAAATTTCTAAATTTATCACGAAATCTTGGAAGCTCATAATAATTACGACTCATTGATTTCATATATCTTCTGAAACAACACAAAAATTTAGTGCGAGAACAGTTCAGTATAGGATATCTGGCTAGTATCAAAATATGAACTGATAGGTAATTGAAAAAAAAAAAAAAAATTCAGTGAAATTTCTTTCTTTTCCCTTTTTCTAAAAGAAATTGAGTGTTTACAAGTACAACTCCGTGAAAGAAAAGAAAAGTTAGTCGACTGAAACGCCACTCATTATTCTGTTATTAATATTTTTTGTCGCAAGAAAGAATCGTAATGCGGATTCTTCAAACTGACCCATGTAATAGGAGACCTAAGGGTAGACCAAGAAAGAGATGGTTCGATAATATACATAGTTGTTCATACTTTAGAATCTAGCTTGAAAGTGTAAGGACGCTTGCTTCTGATACGACCCTATGGAGGAGGTGCCTGAAAACTCTATCCCTACGATCCTCCCAGGAAAAGTGAGCAGAATAAGAAATGAATGAATGAATGAATGATGGATGAGTGGATGGATATCTTATCCTCCAAAAAATAAACTCCGATGAGTTTTGAATTCCCAAAACTAGATATTTTAAGATTTCCTGATGCTTATCAAATCCAATTGCAAAGAAAACAATGTCTAGCTGCATTGAAATATATGGTGAAGGCCGTTACACAATGATTCTACAATCTTGGTTCGATTCTTAGCTAAAGATATTTTACTTAGTTTTAAATTTAGAAATCGAGCCCACGCCATTCACCATCCCCCTGCAACATCTGGTAATGAAAGGTTAACACAAACAAAACTATTATAAAAGAAAATTTGTTTCGTAAGACTGAACAAACGTTTAGAAGGTCAGTACATAGCTCTCTGTTTTCTGGCACTAATTGGATGAAAAATCATTGGGAATAAGTGAAAAACTTGTGACTAACTACAATGGAGAGTTTAACCCTGGCATCGATGCTTTCATTACCCGTTCATTCAAAAAATACACATCTGCTATATCAATATCTATGTCCGTATTTACGACCGCGGAAGAACTATAACTACACCAAGCAGATCCAGTGGATCGCACCACAGAATATGTGACTCCTCACTAGGCGGTGTCGTATTACTAACCAGTAATAGCCACTGACTTTATTAATAACAATTTAACTTTGTGTGCGAATGTATCTGCGCCAGACCACGCGTGTGTGTGGGCTTGTATGTGTGTGTGCGTTTGTAGGAGCGAGTGTGCGTCGCCAGACCACGTATATGTGGGCGTCTGTATATCCATATCTACTAACGGATATATCTAATAATTTTTCGATTTATTGTCTATTTGTTTCTTTTTATATCTGATCTTTGTTATGGATCTTCTGTAAGAATGAAGCTGTATTTCTTAATTTGTCATTTCTATATACGAAGACCAAGAAGAAATCTTGCGAAACAGAGTTTATTTTAACGAGATAACTCTTGAAATCATCTGAGGACACACAACTACACCGAGGGATACACTTAAACCTGTTGTATAATATCCAACCCATGAGATATCAATGCTAGCTAGGTCGAAACAGTTGTAGTGATCAATAAAGATTCTCGAAATTTCCACCTCTTGTTTCACTCTTTAATCACATACTCAACGAATACTGAGCCAGTGAACGTGCTTTGCCGGCAAACTACCAGGTCCATACGGTTTATTAACAAATAATGTATATAAATCTATGTATATACTTATTTTTTGCATTCGTGTTGTGAATTTGTGCATTGAAACAAACTTTGTTGTAATTCAGGTGGGTCATTACGCCAATAATAACACACGCACTGGTTTAATTGTTAGATATTCTTTATTGTTAGATATTCAACCGAATAGCTAACAAACTAATTGTTTGGTTCTATAATGTAATGTTTAAGCAATCAATCGGCTGTTTGTTTGTCAAAGTTCTTTTGTGGCTATAAGCGACCTCATCAATGACATGCCTCCTCTCTTCAAGATCTGAGTTAAATTGCATAACATAGTTTCTGATGTACAAAAGAAGACGAATCTCACGACCAAAACACTTTTCAACATAATTTTGCTCTACCCAGGACTTACAACAATAAGGAGATTTAAGGAGAAGGCATCTGCTTAGTCCCTCGAAATAGCAGCCAAATCTCCCAGAAAGCAGGCTCTTGTTATATATCCTTCTCAAACCGGGCAAGGTGAATACTAGTCAAGAGCTGGGCTACATATAATCAGCTATAATCTACTCTGAAAAAGACTGCTGTTTTGCCCAAGTTAGAAATCAATATGCATTTCCGTCATATGTATTTCTTACACATTACAAACTGGAAATTTAGTAGTAGCCATATACTTTATTAGACACTTCTTACATGGTCGAGTAGATACACTTTGCTCTACCTATCAAAAGGTTGGTTGTCTGTTGCCTCTTACTGATGCTGCGTTATGCTCACAGCAAAGGCATCTAACTTTCGGTGTTAATGCACGACCAATTGTGTCGATAATACATGATGGTATAGTTTACCGACGCTACTCTAAATTTTATTTTGAAAATTATTAATTCTTCGAAAAATATCGATCTTACTACAATATAATTAATTGAACTGAATTAATTTTCATCATAATTATTCATAAAATGTTTACTAGTAATTTCTCTGTTTCAGGACGATATCTCATTACTCTGCTACAGTACCTCAGGGAGAATATATTACAATGGTTTCCAATGTCTTCTCTGTTTATGAATAACAATATTCCAGGTAGAGATACCAATGGAGACTCTCATTAGTCACTCTACACACTAGAAAGAGCAGCCAAGTCTCCTTCGAATCTCTCTCTACTTGCCTAAAAAATATCAGCTCATGCTATAAAAATTATCAACTCATGCAATTCTCAATACATTATGTTTGAATAAAAGATGGTATGATCACGACTGAAAAAATTTGGACCGTAAATGTTTCCGAATATGGCTGATTTGGAGCTAATCGACAACAACAGAAACAAAATATTTGAGGTAAGAATGAGATTGACTATTTTTTTATAAGGAGTACATTTTCAAGAATATTTTAACGTATACAATAGAAATTAAATTGCGTTCTTTTCTTGAAGAAATTTATCTTTCTACCATACGATTGTCGTTATGAACCTGCACAAACAAAAACAGAATAAGAAAAAAATCTCATGAATAATGGAGCTTTCTGATGCCAATTAAGATACTGAGATTAATGTTATTCTCTTATAGCATGTATGAATACGTACATTCACGCTGCTGGTAAAGTCAGTTAACTTGTGGATATGATCATTTCATTCAAAATTAAAAAGAGAATGTGAATACGTATCGTCAGCTGTTTTGAAAATTACCCAGACTATAATTTACATATTTATGAATAATTGTTGGTATACTTTTTTTTAATGTTACAAAGTGTTTAAGTAATAATCTAGAACATCAAGAATAATCAAAAGTTTGCTAAAATTCAGTAACAATTTGCTGTTCTACCGGAAGTCCAATAATAGAGTTTTGGTTCTTAAATAGCACCGACGGTGCTTTCTTGAAAGGGAGAATTTAAAGAAGCGAAAAAGAAAGATACATGCATACATACATACATACATACATACATACATACATACATACATATATATATAAGCAATAATAAATCTCAGAGCGAGTTATAGACAATAGCTACAACACATCGTGACGTATATTTGCCATTTAAATATGGCTAGGGGTTAGCCATATTTAAATGGCAAATATACGTCACTATATATATATATATATATATATATATATATGTATATATATATATATATATATATTATATATATATATATATATATATATATATATATATACATATATATATATATATATATATATAATATATATATATATATATATATATATATTATATATATATATATATTATATATATATATATTATATATATATATATATATATATATATATATATATATATATGTATATATATAAATTTGTGTATGTACACACACACGCAAACACATACGTACATATATTCAAATATGTACCGTTTCTTTGTGGTTCTGACATTATATCTTCTGCTATTCCTTTACATACTTCCAGTAGTTATTTGCTAACGTTCTCGGAAGTTAGGAGGCTACAATGTTGCAATTAATTTCAATTGCCGTTGACTTAAAACATACTATTGCTAGATACTGCTAACAGTCAGCTACACTTGCTAATTATGCTAGTGTGCAGGGTATCTATCTGTTGAGTTTCGGCCTTAGAGAGTTGTGTAGTAATTACGTGGTCACAATGCACAGTGCTTTTGAGATTCACTTCTCTCTTTACATGATACTACTTACTTTATTAAAATCTTGGATTAGTGTGTTTGTTTCTGCTCCCGTTTGTAAGTCAGTCTACATCTGCAGAAGCCGTGAACAAGAAGCACATTCCACAGAAATCATTTCAGAATGGAGAGATGATTCGCCGCAGTGTTAAATGCAGGAGTTGGCAAGTTAGACGCATGTGATGAGAAGAGAAGAAACATGCGTGTTGAAGGAAGGAATGTTAACTGCTTCCTATTTCAAAAAAACAATGCGTCATGTTATAAATTATACTTGTTTGATCTCATTTGAAGTTTCAGCCACTGCTCTATCCGATGCTAGAATCTTAAAGATTTTAATGTCAATGGAACATACATTCTTCATACGTAAATCTAATATAGTAAATCTTTCTACCAAAACTGGTGCTTCAAAAGAATTTTGACTAATATACATGTAAGGTTAGTGAGTAGAAGTATTTGATCACTCAATCTTTGTTCGTGATACTCCTGTATGATGTAGTTTCGTCACATGTGAGTTACTTATAACATTTATTTCTTAGGAGCCAAAGAAATTATTGATCGATTTGGAACATAAACAGTGAGAATGGTCTTTCGTAGATTAGTGAAATCTATACTACATGGTATTTCTAAAATGATTTCTATAGGTGCAGACATGGCTGTGTGTTTATGAAATATATGCAGTTCCGAGATTTCTACCACCCTAGTGCGTGCACACTAAGTCAGTGTTTTCTATTATAATCACCAGCTGACCAAGGTCTTGAAATTGATTTTTATAGACGTTGACTGTGCGGAATACATATATACATACAGAGAGAAAGAGAGAGAGAGAGAGAGAGAGAGAGAGAGAGAGACAGACAGACAGACAGATAGATAGATAGATAGATAGATAGATAGATAGATAGATAGATAGATAGATAGATAGACAGATATTGTCGCAGATGTGGGTTTGTGCTAAAGAGTTTCCTTCCTGATCACATAATTTCGGGTAACCCCGCATGACCTCAGCCACTGGATGAAAGCAATAAAAAAATAAAGCATACACTTCATTAATGTGAACATGCTGATGTGGATGTACTTTAAGAAGACACAGCTTAGATTATAACCCCTTATATATATACACTATATGTGTGTATGTATATATATATATATATATATATATATATATATACGAGATCTGATCAATTAGCATCCGGACTGTTGCCATAGTAACGACGCTAAAGCATGCAGAGTAAAGCCGCTCGGTTAAGATTGACCTTGTACTCTGCTGTGCATGCGCACAAGCTTTTAACGTTCAAACTCACTTTCATTGGTTATAGCAATGTGTAGCGTGCGATCGTTGCATTGATCATAGCAGAGAAAGCTGTCATGGTGATACGTACCCAGAGTCCTACGCAAAATTGCAGTAAGTATGAGTCAGTAAGTGAATGAGTTCAGACATTTCAAGATGGCCGAAAAAATGTCGATATTGACGAACATTCTGGGAGACCCGCAACCAGCAGAACTGACAAAAATATCGCAGATGTGCATGCAGCTGTGAGGGGAAGTCGTCGAATCACTATCCGTGAGTTATCAGAGGATGTGCAGATTAGTTACGGTTCAGTTCAGTCCATTATCACTGAAGTTTTGGGTATGAGACGCATGTCTGCCAAGTTTGTGCCAAAACTGCTTTTAGCTGACCAAAAAGAACAATCGGGTTTCAGTTACACATGATCTCTTTGACTGCGACGAGATCGATGAAAAGATTTTGAAAACTTTGTGTAGGCCCCTGAGCAGGTATCGCCAAGTTTTTGGCAAAATCTGATGCAGATTCTCTGCTTAACTTTTTCTGTAATTGTTAATGTGACGATCACACATTCGCTACTCACCTTCCTCCCAAGGATTACTGTAAACAACGGAAGTAAGCTAGAACAGTAAAACTTAGTGTGCATGCACAGCAGAGTTCAAGGTCAATATGTGCCAAGGGGCTTCACTCTGTGTTCTTCAGCTTCGTTGCGATGGCAACAGTCCGAATACTTATTGATCAGACGACATATATATATATATATATATATATATATATATATATATATATATATAATATATATATATATATTAAGGTATGTAGAAAAATACAACATAGACAAGAACGTATAACTCTTAGAAGACGATACAATAAACACGGACAGGACATTCGAAACCCTCAGTCTTCAGTCAAGAACCGGATCATCGTAGTAATTTCGGCTGATTAATCTTGAGATTACTAGATCCGGCCAGCCCTCCAAGAAAAACTAAGCAACGAGCATTAGAAAAACTAAGCTGGGAGCGTAGATTTCCTGGAAGAAGGATCGAATGCATACGAACACCGGGACAGCAAAAAGGACGAATATAAAAGGCAAAAACAATAATGGAATACAGAAACATGAAATACAGAAGCATTAACGGTGAAAACAACAAGTGTCTTACGACTGATAACAAGCAAACAAATTTTCTCTGGCGCATTTTGGAAAGGAGCCTTATCGGCGATGGAGAGAGAGAGAGAGAGAAAGAACGTGGGTAGATAGAAATGTGCGTGCAAGTGTATGTGTGTATATGAGCTTGGGTATATGCGTCTTTCTAGATTTAAGTGTGAGTCTATGTTTGTGTCAATGACCTTGTTTATGTCTAAACAAGGTGCTGCGTCTTTATATAACCAAAGACAACTTGGTTTCCGATAAATATAGTTCAATAAAATAACTGCCAGACTGCTAGAGAATCGATATGATTGACTAAAACTGAAGGAAGTCCTCAAGTATGGTCATAGTTCAATTGTTGAAAGAAAAAACAGATTATGCAAGCAGATAAAAAGCAACGTCTGCGAAATAACCTTTGTGAAAAACACGAGAAAGCACTTATTCGATATCAAGGGATTCAAATTGTATTGAATGTAAGATAAAACAAATATACTTCTGAGAACGTCAGCTGCCCACCAGATGTAGACATAGCATCTAACTTCAACAGTAATTATAACTGTGATCTGCATATTGATGGAGACATTTATGTAATATTGCTTCGAATACTACAAGTTCTATAATTTTATTACAGATTCTAATTTTTGTACCTCTAATTATATGAAAGCTAGTTTACAATTTAGGACTTTATTGAGAAAACGTTGAAGACTTAGCGTTTTCAATGTAAAGCATTGTACAAATTAATATTCCGTAAACAAGGCATTAAAATAACGTATAATAATTTTCTGAATTACCAACGAAGAGGTTCTGCTCCGGGTCGGATTGTCCAGCATTAATGCTACTATGGCACGACACCGCCTCTGCTGGTTGAGATACATCATGCATATGCCTCTATCGCGTATCCTCCCGTCAACTCTTCTTTGCGGAATTGGCCTCTGGCACCAGATCACGCGGAGCTTCCAAATTCCGTTTCGGAGACCAGCTCAAGGCCAGTCTCCTCCGCTGCTCCATATCTGGGAGTCAGTCGCTAACGACCGTTCAAAGTGGCGGTATGTCATTGTCGAGGGAACAGACATGATAGAAAATAACAGACGTCAAGAAGCAGAGATGAGACGTCGAAGACGCAAAGAACGATTCGCACTTCCTCGTCCCCCATCAACCTTCCCCTGCGATAAAAGCCCCCGGCTTTTCTATACCGCCCTTGGCCTCAGCTACCAGCACCCTCCACACCCATCAAAATGAAGAGGCTCACTCACCACTGTAGATTTGATACTCGGACACGAGTTAATGACGACGACCACGACAACAACAACGACGGCTGTGTATAAACCAATGAGGGGGTATTGCTGATTAGAAAGCCACAAGGCATTTTTTTTATTAAATAGATTTAAAGAATTAAAAGATACATGAATACAAAATCTCAAACGACTAAAAGTCAGCATTTGCCACACAAGCACAAGAGTGGAAAGAAGATGTGACTAAGTGACGCTTATACAATTCATAGAAATACCTCCGTTATATCATGTTATAAGCATCACTGAACTGAGAAAGAAAGCAACAACGAACCTCAAAGTGGTTGTTACTCTTTTCTGGGTTAGATTGTGAATAAGGTTCTATAAGAATTTATTTATGTTGACCATCTTAGCAGTCAATTCATTGATGCTTTTCATTCATGGAAATATTTCTCGTCACAGGCATAGAATCGTGGTTAGAGATATGATAGTGGACACTATCATGCATAAATATACACACACATATATAATATATATATATATATATATACAATACATACATACATACATACATACATATATATATATATATATATATATATATATATATATATACTAAGCAATAAAGGGTTTAGCAACGAATTGCCTTACCACATACCGAATTTAGAAATAGCAGTCAAAGAGTTATAGCTATTTCTTCTACTAAAAAGGGAGATCTCAGTAAAAACAGCAATTGGAAGGCAGACACAAACAGGTAAGAGCGAATGAATTGACGGCAATCTATCATACAATTTTAAGTTATCTACGGACGCACGTTTCGAAATCAAGTTTTTAGGAAAGCATAAGAATTAAATATTAAATAATTCTACCTTACCAAAACTTCTTTTCTCTTCAGCGTAGAATACTATAATCATAAATGATTATATATTGAATTTTGAGATACTAGAAGGCACCAACTCAACTCAGTATCAGAGCGAGCTAGAATCCGCAACTAGTATCACCAAATTCATGTGTGAATGAAAAGATTGTGTCACCAGCCCCTTCCCACCCGCGTGTAGCCAAAACAAGATGCTGTGGTCATCTACTGAGATAAAATATGGTTATCCGTATAATGAAGGGTGAAATTAATTAATTTGGAATAATTATCAATTACACCAAGTAGTCTTCGGCATGTAAAAGCCTCATTCGAGGAAAATTTAAGTAATACTAAGCAATAAAGGGTTTAGCAACGAATTGCCTTACCACATACCGAATTTAGAAATAGCAGTCAAAGAGTTATAGCTATTTCTTCTACTAAAAAGGGAGATCTCAGTAAAAACAGCAATTGGAAGGCAGACACAAACAGGTAAGAGCGAATGAATTGACGGCAATCTATCATACAATTTTAAGTTATCTACGGACGCACGTTTATATATATATATATTATATATATATATATATATATATATATAATATATATATATATATTATGTATGTATATGTGTATGTATATGTATATATATATATATATGTGTGTGTGTATATATATGTATATATATATATATATATACATATATATATATGTGTGTGTGTATATTCAAAGAAGTATATACATGCGTATATACTTGCATATGCATGCAAATACATAGAGTGTAACGCATCATGCTAAAACTTAGTGACTGGCCATTTATCTTGTGGAGCTAAAATAGCGCAATTAAAAATATTCGCATTATTGAAGTGAAATGACTACAACCAGGAATGGAAACACTTATCGTAGAATCGGTTTTCCCGAGAGCTAATCTCAACGGCTCTAGCCACGATAGTCTATGCACATTTTCATTTGCAGCTATATATATATGTATGTATGTATGTATGTATTTTAAATATCTATGATAAATTTAAACGGAGGGCAATAAGTGAATCGGACAGATGACGTAAGATGTGGTGGCTGCATATCTTAGCAGCTATTGACTAAATGATACTTTTCTGGTGAAGGTTACCAGAGGGAGAAGAGAGAAATAAAGAGAGAAAGAAAGGGAGAGAGAACACGAGAAAGTGACTGATAGATAGATAGACAGATGGAGAGAGAGGGTGAAAGGAGGGAGGGAAAGAGCGGAAAAGAGATTCTAATTTCCTCTGGATGTTCTGCTGTCAGAACAATATCATCATTGAATCCCCTACTGAACGACACATTTATCTTAATCTGTTCGTTACAACATTCAGTTTTTTTTTGTTTTGTATTTATTTCTTCATACATACTATTTTGTTTTTGGCGAAATTTCACCCTCCCTTCCGCGTCCAAATAATTATATGTATAAAACAAACAAACACTATGAATATTTTGGTTACTTGTCGCTTTGGCAGTATCCCCGGAGGATTCAGTAACATTTCTGACTATGTGTGAGCTAATGGAGGCTAAACCTTTGGTGTATGGAACCAATGCTATGTGTATACAGTAAATCTTCAGTGTATGCAACTTAGAGTATTTGATTTAAACCAGCCCCAGCCCCGCCACCAACACCACCACCACCACTACCACCACCGGTACCACCGTTACCAACATAATTTTTTTTTTACTGCTGCAATGTTCATTGTCGTTGTTACTGATGGCGATGGTTGCGTTGCTTTTATTTCATAATTTTCTGCTGATATGCATAAATATTTTACAGTGTTTGTTTGTTGTGTTTTCTTGCTTCTTTTAATATAATTTTTCTCTATTTGTATATAATGATATTATTATTTTATATAAAAATACAAAGTAATTATATTGTTTTAAAAATGTATACGCACGGGTAATCATTAAATGCTGCTATGTATGTGTCGATGTGTACTGAAATGTGTAGATGTGTAGGGATATGTCAATTGTCGATGCCATTGTTAAATTGAATAAAAACTAATTTTTAAGATATTATACAGATAAATTCTGCTGCGGAATTGATGCGAAAAAATGGGATGAAGGAAAAGAGGAAACGAGGAATGTTCTAAATCTTCATCAGAAACAACTGGTCTTCTGATAGCTAATTCTCTTTTTCAAAAAATGGCTTTGGTATCATGGACGGGTTTGTATTACTAGTTTTTAATAGGCAACAAAATATTTCTCAGCATCATACATACATACATACATATTATATATGTGAGTACACACACACACATACACACATACACACACACATATATATGTATATATGTGTATATATATATATAATTATACATATAATTATATGAGTGTAATTATATATATCTGTATGCCTACATATATATAACAATGTGTATACATCTCCGTTTCTTTGTTTGTTTGTGTGTGTATGTATTGTTTGGGTGGGGTGGTGGTGGGGTGATGAGGAACGAACATAGAGGGAGACGGGAGAAGCCATATGCGCTCTTGAACAATTTACAGCAAGGTAAAAATAACAGCGAATTTGAGGCGTAATTGAACTATGTGTCTCGTAGATTGAGCGAGAGATTTTGACATTGCAATATGATATAATGTCATATAATGTAAAATATGATAATTCAATAAGCTGTGTGTGTGTGTGAGTGTGTGTGTGTGGATGGATTTACATAGATCATACATACACACACAACTACATACATACATATACGAATACACACATACACACACGCATATATATATAAATTAATGTGTGTGCGTATATATATATATATATATATATATATATATATACGGTTTGGAAAAATAATGGAAAAATATAGCATTATAGCATCATATTTTTGAAATATCTATAAGACCGTCAAAAGCTTGATTATTTTAAAGTTTTTTGATTTATTATTAGTGTTGCTTAATATGTTTTGCTAAAATTGCTGTTTCAGAAAAAAGGTAATTCAAATTCATTAAAATGACAGATCTGTCGGACTTCTAAAGGGGTCAAATTGTTGGTGCTCGTATGACAGGTACTAGTGTAACGAAGACACCCGAAATGTTCGGTGTATCATGGAGTACTGTCTCGAAAGTAATGACAAACTTTGAGAAAGAGGGAAAACCTCGTCGAAACAAAAACTCAGGAAGAAAACCAAACCTTTCAGATATAGATTGTTAGAATTGTTAGAAAGAATCACAAAAGTACAGCTCCCCAAATTACTGCAAAGCTTAATGGCCACCTCGAAAATCCAGTTTCTACAAAAATTTTTCACCGGGAGCTGCACAAAGCCGAATTTTACGGAAGGCGTGCAATCAGAAAAGCACTACTTTCAAAAACAAACGTTGCAATGTGTTTAGAGTGGCGTAAAAACTTACAGAATTGGTCCCTAGAGCATTGGAAGAATGTTATTTTCTCGGACAAGCTATCCTTTACCTTATTTCCGACCACCGGAGACAGCCAAAAGAAGCATTTGATCCAGACTGCCTTCTTCCAACTGTTGAACATGAAGGAGGATCTGTGATGATCTGTGGGGCTATATCGTAGGAATCCGCCGGCTCAATGGTTTCTCTTCATGGCATAATTAATAGTCAAGACTAAGTATTTTATCTGATCAAATTCATCCTATGATTTCTGAACTGTTTCCGGAAGGAAACGCAATCTTTCAGGATGATAATGCACCAATTCACACAGCTAAAGCTGTTATTGAATGGCACGAGGAACATTATAGTGAAGTTGAACATCTTATCTGGCCACAGTCCCTAGATCTCGATATTATTGAACATTTATGGTGCATTATAGAAAAACAAGTAAGGAGTCAACATATTCCACCCTCATCACTACAAGAACTAGAGACTATTTTAGCTGAAGAATAGACAAAAATTGCTTTGAAAACATACCTCGTAGAATTCAAGCTGTAATTACTGCCAAAGGCGGCCCTACCCCATATTAAAATTAACTTGTTTGAAATTTTAAGGTATTTTCATTATTTTGTCCAACCCCTGTATATACATATATATATGTGTGTGCATCTGTGTGTAACGGCGGTGCATCAGCATGGCCGCAGCTCTGAGCTGAAAGTAGAAAAAAAAATGTATATATATGATATATTCTTGAATTCACTTGTGAGGTGGCTGAGTAATACACAAACATGTTTACTCTAACAGCAATTCTCTGGGACCGTTGAGTTACAGGTACGATCTGTCCAGCGGTTCTCCCAATAGTCCCTGTATATTCAGTTTTAGTTAGAAATCTTCAGTCGACCTAAGGTTATAGTAAAAGACACTCGCACAAAAGTCCACGCATCGATAGACTCAAGCTGGATAGAACAAAAGTGACCTGCTTAACTTTGGAGATACATGCATACATACATACATACACACACATACGTACACTCACGCACGCATACACAGACGAACACACATACACATATACACACACAAACATACACATATATGCATATATATGTATGTATATATATATATATATATATATATATATATATATATATATAGAGAGAGAGAGAGAGAGAGAGATAAACAGATAAACAGATAGATATATATAAATAGAGAGAGAGAGAGAAATGCAGGTGTGAGGGTATGTGTGTATGTGTGTATAAGAGTTCATGTATGTGCCTATGTGCATGTGTGAGCGTGAGTACATACAATATAGGTGCATGCATGATGAACATGACTCACATGTATTGCTGTATGATGGCACAACATTTCAGAAGCAAAAGGGAAAAATATGGAACTGTTAGACTAACCATAGAGATGATACAAAAATTGTGATGACGTCATATAGAAAATCAGCCGTACATTTTGGATAAACAAGTAGCAGAAAATTGTAGGGTGTGCTATGATTTCCCCGAACACTTTCCTGGAATTTTATATCCGTGTGATATTTTCCCGAGTTCCTCTGTTATTGTTCGATTGTCACTGACACTACAGCGGCTTTACGGGTCTCATTGACAGGTATTGCTTTTGCCCTGCTGGGTTTGTAGCAACTCTTCTGACAAGCATAACTTGCGAGCGCTGGTAAAGCTTTAATCACTAACGATCTGCCAACGCAACAGGTTCTACAGTTTACATGTTACCAGTAACGCCCTCTAGTGAACTGAAATGCATACATGTGCGGCACACACATACATAAATAAGCATGCTATTTAAATTTAAACTATACAACAATTGATTAGTATTTAAAATTCAATTTGTGCTAATTTACTATTTTGAAAATTCTCAGCAAATGTGAATGGAAGACTCTGCAAGAATCAATCAATTCCGATCATTTTTCAAAATTGTAAAATAGTGTAAAAGCACACTATACGTCTCCCAGGGACACAGATCAAACTTTCTAAAGCTATGAACATAAAGGGATACATTTCTTGCGTCCTTATACTGAAAAGTTTCCTTCGGCTTGTGCTGGCTATTGAAACAGCACCTAAGATTTTGTGAATCCGTAGTTCACCTTAAAGCTATTACCTAATCTTTGCCTCTCGAAGAAATGTTTATTTACCTGGTTTAAGAAACCCAAGGTAACATCGGTTTATATCTCTAGATAAATCTGCTGGAAAATACTGGTCATACAACAAATATAGGGAGAAATTACTGCATCTTAACAAACTTAATTAATAATATTAGTAACTGTATATCTCATGAGAAATTCTAAAACAATACTGCTCATTATTATACATACATTATACTACAATAAAATACTTTACAACTGTAATGCAAAGAACTGCTAAAGTACAAAAAGGAAATATATGAAACGACCCCTCTTAGAAATAAACTTTACTTCGTAGAGCTTAGATATCATAAAACACCTAAGGGGCGGGATCTTTTTCACTTAACCTGCAAGGAATACCACCTGAATCTTATTCAAATCCCACTGTATTCTCTTAAAAGAGTGAAGAACTCATTGAACAAGAATAGTCTAAACGATAAATTAGATATAGTCGTTCGTATGTGCTTGAATATACCAGGGATATTCAAGACTGGAACATCATTGATCATGTGTCTTCTGAATCAGGAATGAGTTGAGGATAAACAAGTCACAGCAACAACGACAGTATGAAATAAGGTTTAAATCAAAATTCTCCATTTACTTATTTCTATACAATTGCGTTATTCATATTAATTTCATATTAAATAGAAGTTTTACACCACACTCTAAGCATGTATATATATACATATATATATATATATATATATATATATATATATATATATATATATATTATATATTATATATATATATATATATATATATATTAGGGAATAAATCCAAACTTACTGGGAAAAATTAGATTTAGGACTAAATCAAATTTTATAGTATAAATATATTATATTATATTAAATTAAATTAGAGATAAAACCACTATTAGGCAAATCAAACAGTGAAAAACATAAGCCAATACATAAAATTAATTTAAAAATATAAAAGCTAAAATTAAAAAAAATGTGGCTTATGTTTTTCACTGTTTGATTTGCCTAATAGTGGTTTTATCTCTAATTTAATATAATATAATATAATATATATATATATATATATATATATATATATATATATATATATATATATATATATATATATATATATGTGTGTATATGTGTACATGTCGATTGAGAATACGAATAAAGTTATCTCAGAGATTACCAGACTTTGGTGCATTGTGATTTGTTTAACCATTTTAAGTCAATATTATTAACAAGTTTTTATAAGGCGGGATGCTGTGCAAAGTGAAGCATATCACACAAAAAAAAAACATGTTTCAGGGATGAAACAGAGGAAACGTAAGACATAGATACGACAGTTGTTCAATAAATCATCAGAAGTGTTACAATGGAACAAAGAGAACGGAAACACAAAACCACTCTAAATTAAAAAAAACTATTGAAAATATCTCTTTTAAAAGGACAACTTCATCCTTGGAAGATTCTTCAAACGGGGGATAATAATCAAACATAAACAACATAAACCTACAATCTCTTTTCCACACACTGTATATATATATATAGAACCCCCAATACGTACGTATGCTGTATGTATGTATGTATGTATGTATGTATGTATGTATGTATGTATACTTATTACATCAAGTCGGTATAATAAAGGCAAAAAACTCCAACTAAAAGACCAAAATCTACTACTACTACTACTACTACTACTACTACTACTACTACTACTACTACTACTACAAATGGTTTCAAATTTTGGCACAAGGTCGGCAGTTTCGTGGGAGAAGGTAAGTCAACTACATCGATCATGAAAGGATGAACAGCAAAGTTGACTTCGGAAGAATTTAAAATGAAGACAGATGAAATGCCGCTAAGCAATCTTGTCCTGCCTACTCGCGATTCTGCCAGCTCGCTGCCATAAACAATAACAACAACAACAACAACAACAACAACAACAACAACAACAACAGCAACAATAATAATAACAAAGCTTTCTACTAAAGGTACAAAACCTGAAATTTGGTAGGAAGGGACTTATCGATTAAATCGATCCCAGTGTCTCTCTGGTACTTAATCTATCGATCCCGAAACGAAAAAAAATGCAAATTCGACCTCGGCGGAATTTGAACTCGGAGTATAAAGACGGATGAAATGCCGTTAAGTATTTTGTTCCGCATGCTCACAATTCTGCCAACTTGCTGCCGTTGAATAATAATAATAATAATAATAATAATAATAATAATAATAATAATAATAATAATGATAATAATAATGATAATAATAATAATAATAATAATAATAATAATAAAATAATAATAATAATAATAATAATAATAACAACAACAACAATAATAATAGTAACAGCAACAACAACAACAACAATAACAATAATAATAATAATAATAATAATAATAATAATAATAATAATAATAATAATAATAATAATAATAATAATAATAATAATAATAATAATGATAATAATAATAATAATAAATCGTAGGCTTCTTCGAAAGCAGCTAGGATAACAAACAGCAAAATAGTAAAAAAGCCTCTCCAACTATTCCCCAGCAATGTTTCACGCAAAAGTATGGATTACATTCGTATTGATGATTGAATCCATTGAGAATGTATTTTGTTCGAGCGAAAAATATTTAATGTAACTGGCAGTGCAAACAGATATGAAGAAGTAAAAACATTACCAATAATCATCACATCGTCCTAGAGCGGGAACACGTTGATGACCGTATTGGAAATGGTGGTGATGGTGGTGGTGGTGGTGGTGGCTGAGGTGATGACGATGATGACGATGATGATGATCATGATGATGAAGATGATGGTGACGACAGTGATGTTATTTGTTGTTAAGGCGATGGTGGAGGTCGTTTTAAGATTGGTTCTGCTGGTGAAGATGAAGGAAAAGGAGGAGTAAGAAGAGGAGGGGGAAGGGAAGAAGAAGAAGAAGAAGAAGAAGAAGAAGAAGAAGAAGAAGAAGAAGAAGAAGAAGAAGAAGAAGAAGAAGAAGAAGAAGAAGAAGAACCAGAACGAAAGATAAACAAAACAAAAATATAGAAATAGAGACCTTGTCGTCTGTACAATACCTAATCTTTTCCCAAGAGACAGTTGCAGTATTTTTCTCGAAGAGTGAAGGATATTGCTGATCCCCGTGGAGGAAATAGTAGAGCCAAGCAAGCAATAAATTTGAGAAAGAGAAGTGCCCGAAATAAATAGAGAATACTAGACGAATAATGGGGCAATGAAATTTAGGTCGAGAATATTTAATTGTAAGTATCATGAATGAAATTGATAGAGGTCGTCGATTTAGTTTTTATCACTCATTCTGTATTTCAATCGATGCGTTAACACGATACCCATTGCATTATATTAGAGCCTAAGCAGTTTGTTGGTTGTTTCATTGTGTCTGGGGGCTGGAGTCACCTAAAATAAGATTTCAGTGGGGATTTCTTTACTCCACAAGTTATTGTATGCATTGTTTGACTCAAATTTATTATGGAATAAATGTATTAAATCTTGTATAGCTTATCGTCGTCCATACACGCAAAATGTGCAGTAAATATGGATTTTACCTATTTTTCTTACTCTCATAATGTACAATGTTCGTATTCTGTTTAGTCATGTCTTTAAAATAAGGACCAAATTACATATTTTATTTTGTTCAGTTGTATGTTTTTTTTTACGTTCCTTTTTGGAAATATGCGGTAATGGAAGCCAAGAAATATATGCTATCGTAGAGAAGATCCGAGTTATTTTGGAGGTTCTTGTATGAGAAATATAGTACGAGAAAGTGTTGTACATTAACTGAGTGTATAAATTAATTGGGTGTACGCAAGAAGAATAACCTGTTTTTCTTTTGTCTATGATACGTACAATTGGCAGCTAACAGTACAAACCAAAGAAGGAGCTTCTTGCCAGGCTGCTCTGGTGGTAGAACCAGCCAGGATTGTTTCAAATTTTACTCTTCAGATGACTTGGAAAGCTACAGGGCAACTGATACAGAGCATTCGGAGTTATTTGAACAAGGAATTCGTGACATTATTGATAAAAGATATGAAAGAATACATTTAATTCAATATGCTTCATGTTAATGTTTTAATGTTTTTTACTAATACCTGGAGCTGCGAAGTCTGGGTAATTTTCGTTGAAAAAGGCTTTTGTTCACTACAGTGTTCAGGAAGTATTTTCTCTTGTCTTTCAATTATGGGTTTTTGAGTTATAGTGTTGGGAGCAGAAACAGAGAAATCCTAGTATTTATGATTCAATTTTTGTAACCTTATCGGTTTTCCTTGAAAAATTATGAATCTGCGAGACCTTTCATATGTAACAATTGTGAGGATTCTAACTGTGTGGTGTTTCTTCATAAGAAGAGTATAGTGAATATTGTTTCTTTAATATGTATTACGATTTTAATCGTAGTTCAGAGAAAGAAACATTGTTATGGTTCTGTTGGAGTATATTATCAAGGTCTCTATTCATGAAAGAATTACCCCACTGGCATGGTTTGTAATTGAATAGATTAAAATGGAATATAATCAGTATTGAGACGACTATTGTTTAAAGTGACAATAAGGTGAAATTTGGGTAAAAATAATCAAACTATAGAGTTAGTAGAATTTTAAATGGAGAGAGAAAGACTTGCTACTATATGCTACAATTGAGTGATCTAACAGGAAATATTGCATCCTAGAGTTGGAGGGCGGATAAACCCATAGTACTTTAAATATAAATAAAAGACACATTCCAAGTCTCTGAGGTTGTCAAGAGCAAAAACATTGATTTCACTAAAGTTCTTAAGGTCGAGACCAATGGTACATGATGTGAGGGCGAAATGCTTAGCGGTATTTCGTCTGCTGGATGGAAGGCGGCGAGCTGGCAGAAACGTTAGCGCGCCGGGCGAAATGCTTAGCGGTATTTCGACTGCTGCTACGTTCTGAGTTCAAATTCCGCCGAGGTCGACTTTGCCTTTCATCCTTTCGGGGTCGATTAAATAAGTACCAGTTCCGCACTGGAGACGATATAATCGACTTAATCCGTTTGTCTGTCCTTGTTTGTTCTCTCTGTGTTTAGCCCCTTGTGGGTAGTAAAGAAATAGGTACATGATGCGAGGGAGAAATTATTTGGTACGTTAACTGTAGGGAAACCATAGAAACTGAAATAGAAATATTTAAGGATATAAATGATTCTAAGTGACGAATGAAGTAATTGCTTTCTATTGTTTTTGTTTTTTTACTATTAGATTTTGGTAGTGAGGGGGAAAGTTCAATAGCTGGTTGGATCAGAGTGTTTGCTCTTATTGAGGACGATAAACAGAAATATGTTTCTATGGAAAAAGTTGAGATGAGTGCTTGTCAAGAGCGGAAATTGAGAGAGTTGGGTGATGATAGGAATTAGCTCTGTAGTAAAGTTTAGTAAGAATAATGTGCGATGCAAATTGGGAGATGAAAATACATACATGCTATATGGTGTATGGGATTTATTTACTTTGCGACCGGTCGTCATACACGTGCTGTTTACAGGCAATAATATTCAACTG
>NC_042997.1:55619388-55626888 GCF_006345805.1 Octopus sinensis | reverse complement strand
CATCAACAAAAACAAAAGCAACAATAACAACGATGATGACGACGACTATGACTACGACGACAACGGGGATTTATTTGTTGCTGTTTGTATACCGCATGTTTTCATAATTATGAGTTTTCTTAAAAGTTGTCCGATTAGGTATTTGCTATTTGCATTACTTTTGTTTGTTTTGTTACGGAACTGACCAAGGAGATGGGGGTGAGTGAAAATGGGATCACTTTCCTTTTTGTCTCGTTTAACTAGGTTAAAAGATTTATTTTGAAAATGTTGAAAAATTATTTTTTCTTGAAAAAAGAAAAAAAATGAGATGCCTAAAGCTGAATCCATAATTGAGAGAATGAGAGATAGAAACTTGCATACATTGTGGAAGAGAAGATGTGAAGAGTGTTTACCATTAAGCCACCTTTTATCGACTTTAGGGAGACTTAAATCGTTAGCCTAACGAAAAAGTCATGCAACAAGGGCATTCTAACTAGAAGTTTATCTAAAGAAGAATTAAAGGTGAACCTCTCAAATTCCTCGTATTCAGTTGATATGTTGTGTTGTGTTATATACACCAGTTGTTTAAGGGTAAACAAGAGCAATTATGAAGTAAAGAGTTAGCGGCTATGTAGTTGCTAGACCTGCGAAAAATAGGAGCGAATTTCTGAAAACCTTAGAAAAAGATTATATTTACGCCTGTAATTTCCAGACAAATCTACCCAGAATAAGCTCTACCTCATGCAGAACATATCGTAGAGAAAACTCACTTCGATGGGCCTTTGATCAAACTACTTCAGTCTAAAGCTTTCGATAAGGTCAACTCTCGCCAACCTTTCAACATTTGCTGCATGGTAAAATCAACCTTTCTATTTGCTCTCTTCTCACCAAATAATAATTTAGAAGATGATATGGGCTTAATCAAAGTGGACAGTACCTCTTTCAGTTTTGCATATCGCACGACTTCTTTCGCCATCGAACAAATGAAGACTGCGTATATTTCCTGCACAAAGAAAAGTGATAGACCACAATGACAATGCATATGGCTGCTGTTCGGAACCGTCCTACGAACAGCAACATATATTTGACATAAATATACAAGTCACTGCTCAGTTGAACTCGTTGAGAATATCGTTGCGCCTGCCTACCACTAACCCTTTACAGTGTGAAAAGATTCAGACTGTAAAGTTGAGACATGGCTCAGTAGCAAATGAGGAATGCGATATGATTTCTATTTCAACTGTCACAATTGTGCCCAAAATTTCCTCCTCATCCTTATCCACCTTCTTCTTCTTCTTCTTCTTCTTCTTCTTCTTCTTCTTCTTCTTCTTCTTCTTCTTCTTCTTCTTCTTCTTCTTCTTCTTCTTCTTCTTCTTCTTCCTCTTCTACAAAGCGGTAATATGAAATGAAACGACAAAGAAATAAACGATTATCTTGCGAAGTTCATTAAATTACAACTGCTTCCACTATAAGATGTGGTGGACACATAGTTGAGTTTCTAAGTAACCCTTACTTTCATCAGAGCTTCAAACTGAAGTGCGATTTATTTGGTAAAAACAAATACATGTAAGCATATATAGAAGATACAGAAAAGCATTGCCAGTGGGAAACCATACATGTGGAAGACGGAATCCAAAGGGCTCCACCCACAATTAGAATAAGATTAAAGGAGAAGCGTTCAACTATGAGTCGGCCACACCTCATGGCGGAAACAACTGTAAGCTGATGGAAGTTCATATGATAGTCGCTTATTCCTTTGACATCTCTTTTCTTATAAATATATTTGATAAACACAATATACGCATTTATGTGCAACTATTGGTTTTATGTGATGAACACATGCCAGACAGTATTGTTAACACATCTGGTGTCTCAGCACAATCTTCTGACACATATATTGTGTTTATTAAATTATATTTCTATCACCAGATGGCGTACTTCTTTGTCAATCTTACCACCACGGAACAGTACAATAGAACACATACATACATACATACATACATACATACATACATACATACATACATACATACATACACACACACACACACACACACACACACACACCACACACACACACACACACATATATATATATATATATATACACACTCACACGCCTATGAACCTTTTGAACTTTTCTTAACTTTTTTGTACTTTCTGCTTTTTCCTATTGTCGAGCCACTACACATTCTTTATTTTCTCTCTTTGTTTCTTTGTGTGTTCCTTCCTGTGGAAGAGCGTAGGCTCGAAACGTTAAAGACTTTTTCCCTTCCCGAGCGTTAAACTAATACCACTGTTTGTTGTCTACTCCACTTGTCTTCGTCTTTTGTTTTTTTGTGTGAATTCTCCCCATTTATATATATATATATACATACACACACACACACACATATATATATATATATATATGTGTGTGGTGTATATATATATATATATATATATATATGTGTGTGTGTGTGTGTGTGTGCCTGTGTGTGCATGTGTGTGCATGCCCACGTACCTGAGTAGTCTTTCAAAAGCGATGATCCGGAAAAGTAATCTCGGCCGGTCGAGTAGCCTGTTATTTAGGAGTTTCCACAGCGAGCAATTGCTCCTTCAAAGAAATTCAAACTAGCAATTCTTTGTTATTATTACGATTACCATAGAGCAAGATTGTGTAAGTAAAAATACTTACAAATACACTAAGCACCTTGTTAAGCACATTGCCTCTTTAAAGAGATGAAAAAACTCTATATCTATGCTCATTGAAGTCTGAAGCGACAACTTTTCTCTCTTCAACAGATAAAAGGGAACACATTTTCTCCCTAGCTGCAAATAATTTGATAACTTGTAGATGAGTCAACGACTTACAACTTAGCTACTTTATATGCACATATTTTTGCGCAACTGTTGTCATCGTAGTCAGGAGACACGTCATTTGGTCGAGCCGGTTTAAATTCATACACACTAGCTCGCACACACAGACAAGCTTAGTGGCCTGTCCGGCAGCAAAGGATTAAATCTACCCAGTTAGGGTTAGGTAAGCATGAGTTGATTAGATCATCAACAGCTATATGTGGGTTACTCTAAAGACAGATAATAGACCAGAATGGACAAAATTTAGCAAGAAAGTATAGCAAAAGAAATGGAAAGCTTGCGTTAGGAACTCATGAGCCAATGTGAAGCCCTACAAACAAAAAGTACATTGTTTGAGCTTATGAACGTTCTTAGTCACGAAGAAAGGGAAACTGTTCATCGGAGTCAAATGACAGAGCTGTAAAATAGAGATAATCTGGTTTCCGATGAGCCCACAATAGATACCTGCTATTCAATCCCATCAAGGAGTGTGTGTGTGTTTTTAACCGGTACTTTTCCGGACAATTTACAGAAAACAGAGAACCGGAGATAATGCATTCTAGTGCTTACGTGAACGGCCTGACGTGATTTTCACTACGAAAAATGTTGTGCTGCGGAAATTAAATAACAGCAGTTGAGGTACAGAAGTGCTTGTGGAAGAGGAAAACACCATGTTTGGATGATCTGTCCTAAGAACTTTTGCATACATGCTAGAGATATTTTCTACTGTCTCAGCAAACGTGTATCGCACTTGGTAGCGAACTGGGAGCATCGCCAGTTGTGCAGAGCGGAAAGTAGTGAAACTACTGAAAGGAGACATTAAATAGGGGCAATTTCAGGTTAACAACAATGCTAACTGTAGGATTTACGATTTAGGTCACGGTGCTCACGAAATTGCTGGTTGCTGAAATAAGTAGTGTTGTCAGGAGCTCACCAATCTGAACGATTTCGAGTAGATGTATCTTTGACTAGATAGAATGTAGATATCAAGCCTGAACTGTTGGGATTATTATCAATTTGAACCTGGTTTTTATAAGTTTTTTATCATATCTATGTTCAGCGGATTCTGCTTGTGGTCAGTCAAAAAGACCACCTATCATTACAGTCACTATCAGATGCCCGGTTTAAAGGCGAGCCCACTCAGTGCTCTATTAAATTTTGGGTAATGAGCTTCTGCTGCAAAATCTAAACGTATTCAAGGAGATCACGCTTGAACTGGGATGCTAGGAGATCGTGTCCGCATAGGTAGACAACGACACTGTGGTGACAGACACCTTGGAAATTGAGATAATCATCCAATGTACAGAGAAATACGAGATATAGTATAGGACAAATCAAAGTTCAGCTGCGCTCAACACATCTCACAAGAATCTTTTCTTGCATTTAAGAAATTACAATCCTACCTGAGAATTTCTACACTTCAAGCTGAAGCCACCAGAGCCTTAGATATCACCGAGTGTTGCTTACTTGTAATGAAGTAATTACCATTTCTATAACATTTTCCACCATTCGTTGCTGGAAGGCATATCTTATCTCTGTTGATACCTTATGAATCAAACGACTGCTCGTGTGAAAATATCTGACTTCAGGAAAGTAAATGCTGTCAAGAAAAGTGAAAGGCTTGCACACATTCAACCACCGAGATTTGTAGCCGTTTGGCTTTTGTTATTTTTGAATATTATTTTTCCTTCGTTTTGGTTCATTTTGCTGTTGTTTCTTGGCTGTAATCAAAGGTTGGTGGCTTTTAGCTGAACGTGAAAAATGAAAGTCACACACTGTACACAGTGCTACAGTCTAGGACACACCATTTAAGTCCCGTGTTTCACACCTCCAAATGTTGGCATTAACTTTGATCATGCAGGCTTATGATAGAATTATTTAGCACTGCAGTAAGAAAATAAGGAGAAAAAAATCTTTCGATCGGCTACTGGTGAAGCAGAGTAGAATTAACATAATGGGTGAGAGGTTGAGTTAAACAAGAGATGATCAACTTAAAAGAATAAATAAATAAATACATACAAGTAAAACAAAATAGAAATGATAAATAACAATAATAATAATAATAATAATAATAATAATAATAATAATAATAATAATAATAATAGTAATAATAATGGTAATAATAATAATAATAATAATAATAATAATAATAATAATAATAATAATAATAATATAATAATAATGATGATGATGATGATGATGATGATGATGATGATGATGATGATGATGATGATAAATAAATAAGTAAATAAATAAATAACAGGTCTATTGCAGCCTCTTGAGACATCCCTTGTTTGTACACAGCTGAAAAAAAATCTATAGAAATATAAGTGTTAAGAAGTGACGTGGTCATGACACATAAATACACTGGATACCACCGCACGAACACATATGTAGGAAAAGAGAAAATATTTAGCTTACACACTCTTATTTACTCACACAAATACACCGTTCTCTTTATCCTTTTCTTTTTACTCTTTTCATCTCTCCATCTCTCTCCCTCTCGCACTTTTTCTCCTATACACACATACATACATAAATATATATATATATAATATATATATATATATATATATATATATATATATATATATTATATATATATATATATACATACATACATACATACATAAATACATGCATACATAAATACATACATACATGCACATACATACATACATACATACATACATACATACTCTTTTATTCTTACTCTTTTACTTGTTTCAGTCATTTGACTGCGGCCGAACCGCTAAGTGACGGGGACGTAAACACACCAGCATCGGTTGTCAAGCAATGCTAGGGGGACAAACACAGACACACAAACACACACACATACACACACATATATATATACATATATACGACGGGCTTCTTTCAGTTTCCGTCTACCAAATCCACTCACAAGGCATTGGTCGGCCCGGGGCTATAGCAGAAGATACTTGCCCAAGATGCCATGCTGTGGGACTGAACCCGGAACCATGTGGTTGGTAAGCAAGCTACTTACCACACAGTCACTCCTGCGCCTATACATACATACATACATACATACATACATACATACATACATACATACATACATACATACATACATACGACAGGCTTCTTTCAGTTTCCGTCTACCAAATCCACTCACAAGGCATTGGTCGGCCTGGGGCTATAGCAGAAGATATTTGCCCAAGATGCCACAATGTGGGACTGAAGCCGGAACCATGTGGTTGGTAAGCAAGCTACTTACCACACAACCACTCCTGCGCCTATAACATACATACATACATACATATATACATACATACATACATAGTTATATACATACATGCATGCATCAACACAGAGATTAACCCAAACGCACAAGACACTACTTCAAATAGCTCGTTAATAATGAAGAACAGAGTCAGTCATATACATACATAGCTCACTGGCTTTGCAACATACATCAGCATGGACCGATATTACTAGTTTATTTATGACTTAGTTTCATATATAAATTTTCAAAGCAATATTACAAATCATGTATCTGTCTGTCTGTCTAACTATATACATACATACATACATACATATATACATGCATACATACATACATACATACATAAATACATACATACATACATACAACATACATACATACATCATACATACATACATACATACATAAATACATACATACATACATACATACATACATACATACATACATACATACATACATACATACATACATATACACACAAATACATACTAGACACATATTCATATACACAAGCAGGAAGACATTTTGAAAGAGTTTATTCAATTTTACATTTTGTAAGCAGTGAAAAACAAACTAAAGCAGAGAAAGAGTAAATGAAAAAAAATTGGAAGAACCAAACAAAAACTAACCCTAAAAAACAAGCGATAATATAATATAAATAATATAACACTACTACTAATAATGATGATAACAATTATAAAATTTACAGCACTAACAATAATGAGGATAGCAATAGGAACAACATCGACATCACCAAACTAACAACAAGAACAGTAATAAGAATAATAATAATATTAAATAAATAAGTAAAACAAAACAGCAACTATATAGAAATACATAAAGAAATATGAGTTGCATTGTTTAGGGCGATTTGAATTGCAAATAAGGCCTAAATTTCCCTGCAGGGGTTTATATTTCAAGTAATTTCAGATCCCAAGACACACCACGTGACAAACATGACGAAATAGAAAAATGCATTTTTTTCATCATTCGCTCCTTCTCACTCATGTTTGCTTGCTCTCTCTCTCCCTCTCTCTCTCTCTCTCTCTTACTCTCTCCCCTTCTCTCTCTCTCTTACTCTTTTTCCTCTCTCTCTCTCTCTCTCTCTCTCTCTCTCTCTCTATATATATATATATATATATATATATATATATATATATATATATATATTCATATGAATTTTCCTTCATGACTTTTGTTAACTTACTTATTTTTAACAATTTTTGATTTACTTCCTATTCATTCTTTCTTTCATATTCGATCTTTTCTATTGATCAGCTATTTCAATGGTTCATTCGCTCATTCCTTCTTTACTTATCTTTTATATATAACTCTTTCGTTCATCGAATTCTGTCATTTTATTTATTCATTATTTGTGTTTCCCTTCTTGCTTCCTTTTAGTTTTCCGATACAGAGTAAAACATAGAATAAAA
>NC_042997.1:55596888-55616888 GCF_006345805.1 Octopus sinensis | reverse complement strand
GTATTTTTTAATACTATATTACTAAGTAAGGTTATTCCTATAAGTATGTGGCTGAGTATCTGTGTCTATTGTCTGTGTTAGTGTATTGCAGTGTGCATACGTTTATGTATGAGTGAATATATGTGTGTGTGCGAGTTTGAATAATTAATGTGTAGGAATATTGGGCTGCATTTAAAACATATCCGTGTCTATATGTATTTGCGTATGTATAGATATATATGTGTGTGTGTGTTTGTTTACGTATTTATATATGTTTATTACATACATATAGTATATAGTATTTAATACTATTGTACTAAATTTGTGTAAGTATAGATATATATATGTGTGTGTGTTTGTTTACGTATTTATATATGTTTATTACATATATATAGTATATAGTATTTAATACTATTTTACTAAGAATGAAATATTTCTATAAGTATGTGGTTGAGTATCTGCGGCTACTGGATGTTATTTCTCCTCTGTGTTAGTGTCATGCTGAGAGTATATGTTTATGAATGACTGATTGTATGTGTGTGTGTGGGAGTATGAATAAGTAATGTGTAGAAGTATAGGGCTGCATTATAAATATATCTGTGTCTATATGTTTATGTGTATGTATAGATATATATATGTGTGTGTGAGTTTGTGTACGTATTTAGATATGTTTATATACATACATGTATATATGTGCATGAGCATGTGTGTATATATTACTTTTTGTTTTTTGAAATTAGCTATTTTATCTTTAAATATGAGAAATTAAATATATTAGGTTTTCATTATATACAATCGTTTATAGAGTTTATTTTAGATCTTGATTATAATATTTATATATATTTTCATTGATAATTTATATATATTAGTCATTTCAAATATCTATATAAGTAGATATAGACTAAAATGGATTTTCTACCTTATAAATTAAAGTTAATATTTAACATTATAGTCGATTGCGATATAATCATATTTAATAATAGAGTTTATTATAAGTAAATTTTTATTTAGATTATATTGATTATTTATATCTTAAAAATATTGATTATATTTTAGGTTTTGAAACCACCTGAAGAATGTCTCGTAGAAGTGCTAACACGAAACGATCGTAGTGGTTATTTTAATTAAATTTAATTTATATAAATTGTTTTATGTATTAGCTTAAGTCTTTCTTTGTTTGATTTGCATAATAGTGGTTTTGTCTCTAATTTAATATAATATATATATATATATAAAATACGAAGCAAATAATTTGCGAAGTTACCATTGACTCTGTTATTATCTAGTGTAATGATTTAAAAATGATAACAGAATCAATAATATAGGCGATTGCAGCCCCCCCCCCGCCAAAAATAAATCAAAGGACATACTAAGTATGTTTACTTGCTGGAAATAGCGGTCAAAATTCTTATTACAGAAATCAACCATCCGAAGACAAACGGACTAAGACAATCTCCCAACATACATTCAAGTATTTGAACTCACGTGAACCAGTTTCTGCACTGACAATAACTTCAGGTTCCTCAGCAGATGTTACCACGATAGAGATCCCACCAGCCAGACAAGTTGAAGTCTGTTCTGCAACTGATTCGTTTTGCTTCGTTCGGTGCAAGTCGAATCAGTTGCAATGCAGACCTCAACACGATGGGTCCGGGGTCTCTATCATGGTAACACGTGCTGAGGAAGCTGAGGCTGTTTGCTAGTACAGAAACCGGTCCACGTGTGTCCAAATTGTCTTAGCCCGTTTGTCATTGGATGGTTGATATCTATAGTTATAATCAGTGTATTTTGACGATTTAAATGAGTTTTGACTGTTATTTCCAGCAGGTAGAGATACTTAGTATATCCTTTGATTAATTTTAATATATATATATACACACACACATATATATATATATAATACACACACACACGCGCACACACACATATATATGTGGCAGTGCAATGGCCCAGTGGTTAGGGCAGCGGAATCGCGGTCGTTGGATCGCGGTTTCGATTCCCAGACCGGGCGTTGTGAGTTTTTATTGAGCTAATACACCTAACACTCCACGAGGCAGGGGAGGTGGGGGTGAACCTTGCTGTCCTCTTTCACCACAACTTTCTCCCACTCTTTCTTCCTGTTTATGTTGTACCTGTATTTCAAAGGTCCAGCCTTGTCACACTCTGAGTCACGCTGAATCTCTCCGAGAAATACGTTAAGGCTTCACGTATCTCGGGAGTGCTCAGCCACGTGCACATTAATTTCATGAGTAACCGACAGAATGCCACATTACAGACACACACGCACACGCGAACATTATATATATATATAAACATACAGAGAAAGGGGAGAGAGAGATAGAAAGATAGATACGACGAGCTTCTATCAGTTTCCGTTTACCAAATCGACTCACAAAGTCTTGGTCGGCCCGAGGCTATAGTCGAAGATTCTTGTTCAAGGTGCGACGCAGTGGCACTAAACCTGGGACCATATATAGCGATTGGGACACTATATACATACATACATACATTACATACATACATACATACACACACACATATATATATATCTATCTATATATATATATATATATATATATAATATCTATATATGTAAATATAGACTTATACACGTCAATGCACACACACACATATACTTGTATCTATACATAACACACACACACACACACACACACACACACACATTCACACAATTATGTGACTTCGTTGACGATTTTCCTTAATCAAATACCAAATGGAATGAATGGGAAATTGTTAATAATCTTAAGACTGATCTCTCTCTCTCTCTCTCTCTCTCTCTCTCTCTCTCTCTCTCTCTCTCTCTGTATATATATACATATATATATATATGAATATACATATATATACATACATGGTGCCTCAGCATGGCCACAGCTCAATAGCTGAAACTGGAAAAATCAAATCAAAATACATACACACACACATATGTATACACACACACACACACACACACACACACACACAGACACACACACACACACACACACACACACACATATATATATATATATATATATATATATATATATACATACACACACACGCATATTAAAGGAGCATGTAATTATGAACTCAGAATATTACAGTGCAGTATCTCTATTTTGTGACTTGACCTATTATGAAAAAGACCAATGTTTCATCCCTTAGATACAGTCTGGATGATTACCTCTGAGTTTAACATTTTAATTAGTAACATAAAACATTGTATCCATTTTACTATTGCATACCGTAAAATTAACGGTTAATATAGGGCGTAACAAATATCAGAAAATCAAAAAAAAAATGTGTGTAATAGGTGTAAAACAACTTCCTATGAACGAATATGAAAAAAAGAATTCGCGCACGCGAAAGGGGGGTGGGGGAGAGGCCTCGGAAAATTCACATCGGGAAGTTCCGAAAGCGTCTGAGGGGCTGACCCGGGCACCAAAACAAAAAAAAAATAGTGTAATATGTGTAAAACAACTTGCTCTAAACGAATATGAAAAGACAAATGCGCTCTCGAGAAAGAGGGGTGGGGGAGAGGCCTCGGAATATTTATATCGGGAATTTCCGAAAGCGTCTGAACCGGGCACAAAAACAAAAACAAAAACAGCGTAATAGGTGTAAAACAACTTGCTCTAAACGACTATCATGAAAAAAAATGCGCGCTCGCGAAAGGGTGGGGGAGAGGCTTCGGAAATTTCACATCTTCAGTCTACGGCCTTTAAACTAAGAAAAAATAGTGTAATTGGTGTAAAACTACTTGTTCTAAACGAGTATCAAGAACACACACTCACACATGAATCATAAACTCCGTATTTCGCAAAAAAAAAAATAAAGAGAAGAAATTCTGGAAAAAGTGAAGAAATGTTGGATCTCCGCCATGTGAATCAAAATACGTGTCAGAAACATCTTGAAATACTACAGAAATTATGTTACGAAAATGATAATGTATACATACCTCTTTGAGTGGTCCATCGATAATGATGATAAGAAATGAGTTGGATTTGAACTCAGAATATTGACTAACACAACTACATACTACAAGACTCAAAATATTCAGCCAAGTCACCACCCTTTAACTAGCAATAATAATAACATCAATACATAACAGCCAAAAGATTTATTTGTTCTGAAAATAACAATCATAGTAAATAAATATGTTCTTTAATATTCACATTCATGTGCACAGTTAAACACACTTACATACAAACAGTCACGTATGCATAATACAGAACGGAACACATAAATGAAGGATGCATTACTTAGTATATATTACATCTAGAGAATTTTGATTAATAAGTCAAATATGCAAATTATAAAGATAATTAATTGCTTTACTAAACAGTGTTGTAAAGGTGAAAAATAAATTTGGGAAAAAAATACACGCCAAAACTAATTAATAAAGGATAATTAGGGAAGGATTGACACAAAATAATAATTTTTTCTGTCTCTTTTTTTCTGATAATGCATCTTAATAAGTGAGAAGAATTGCATATATCTGAACTATTTCAAAGAAAAGCATAAATTTAATGTTTAAAATAGCTTTAACCAAGGAATGAGATCCAACATTTCTTCACTTTTTCCAGAATTTCTTCTCTTTATTTTTTTTTTTTTGCGAAATACGGAGTTTATGATTCATGTGTGAGTGTGTGTTCTTGATACTCGTTTAGAACAAGTAGTTTTACACCAATTACACTATTTTTTCTTAGTTTAAAGGCCGTGGACTGAAGATGTGAAATTTCCGAAGCCTCTCCCCCACCCCCCTTTCGCGAGCGCGCATTTTTTTCATGATAGTCGTTTAGAGCAAGTTGTTTTACACCTATTACGCTGTTTTTTGTTTTTGTTTTTGTGCCCGGTTCAGACGCTTTCGGAAATTCCCGATATAAATATTCCGAGGCCTCTCCCCCACCCCTCTTTCGCGAGAGCGCATTTTTTTTGTCATATTCGTTTAGAGCAAGTTATTTTACACATATTACACTATTTTTTTTTGTTTTGGTGCCCGGGTCAGCTCCTCAGACGCTTTCGGAACTTCCCGATGTGAATTTTCCGAGGCCTCTCCCCCACCCCCCTTTCGCGTGCGCGAATTTTTTTTTTCATATTCGTTCATAGGAAGTTGTTTTACACCTATTACACACATTTTTTTTTTGATTTTCTGATATTTGTTACGCCCTATATTAACCAAAATAACTACCCTTTTCTATCATCTTAAAAATAAAAACCAATACGAACATTAAAACGGGCATCTTCAAACCAGTAAGCTCAAAACAATATCTGCTGTTTTCTTCCAACCATCTAAAACATACGAAAATAAACAACTTTTAGCTTAGTAAGAAGAATTTGCATAATTTTATACAATCTCGAAACCCGGGAGAAACAACTTCCAGAACAGAAAAGTATATTACTCAAAAGACAATACCCAGTAACTTTAATCAATAACGGAATGGAACGTGCAAAAACGGTAGACACTCAAGAACTACGAAACGTGTCTGATACATTCAATACGTTCCATGATACATCAACACACTCCAAAAAATGCAGAAGCATACAACTTCAATCAGAACATTCCTTTTCGATGAACAGGTCTCGAATGAAGAAGATTCTCAAAACCTACTAAATAATTAAAAATAAAAGACAACCGAAGTCTTTAAAAGTTCTTACTAGGGCCAAATTACCCACTAGAAATAGAGCTCCAGTAGTTTGTGTATCGTCCGGAAAATCCAAGAGCGTTCAAGGGTTATGCAAAATTTAATCGACTTCTCATTTGGAGTTCAAATAAGAAGGCATTGATGACTTATAGAGTTTCGAAAAATTGTTTACAAACATTTTTTGTCATGCCGTGGAAAAGAAGAGTGCCTGACAATATTTCCAACAAAGCATTACTCCTTTTAGACAGTCCAGTGAACTTAAATGACCTTTCTGATAATGTTAGAATAAATCCCTAAGAATAAAACTTCTATCAAGTTGTGATAGAAAGCATTATTTTCTGCGGATTTTCAAACAACTTATGAAAACAATTGACAGGGAGTACAAACCTATAGTTAGAGATATCTGAAAGAAGTTCAACTAAATGGATGTTGTGGTTAATATAGGTGCATCATACGGCGAAATGAAACCCTCAACTTTGAATGGTGCTTGTAAAAATACGTAACCAGACTTAATCCGCGACTTCACAAGTTTTCCCAATCGGAAAGTTTAGTTTAAATTCGGAGAGATACCTTGCAGTTTATATAGGATTTTAAGAAGCCTTAGAGGATGTCGTTGAATTGCAAGGGTCCCAAACAAAAAGTCTATCTAATGAGGAGCTGATGCTCTAAGAACAAGAGCGAGCAAGCTGAGAATACAGACGAAAATACTGAAATGCAACCGACGCCACTTAAATTCACTACGAAGAATATTGCTAAAGGATTGGAATATATAGATTTTAACTTTAATCGCGACCGTTCATAAAGATTACAGGAAGGATTTACAATGAGCTCAGTTCTTTCAGTGAGATGTACAAAGAGATGACACATCATAAATATCAAGCAATTTTGGATAAGTAGGTATTGATGATGAACTATAAGATAGAAGATAGTTTCCTTAATCCTCCCAGTAAGTCTCATTCAAACACCGACTCTCACATGATAGCCAACATCACATGTGGTAAGAACGACTCTATAATGATATTAACATTCTTATTTATCCCCTTACGTATTCCTTTTGAAATGTTTCTGTGTTTACGAATTGTACTGTGTATGTTTAGAAATTGTTATTTACATGCATAAAAACGGACATGTTGCTTTGTTGTTGCTAGCGCTGGTTCCTAAAAGAAAAAAAAAACGAGGGACCTGTCCGAACGCATTTTTAATTCGTGATATGGAAATCAATGGAAAAAATTACTCTGCATTACGAAATTTTTCTCCCGTAAAGCAGGAAATTCCTGTATATATATATTATGCATGATATATTTATATTCTTTTATTCTTTTATTCGTTTACTTCTTCAAGGCATTTGACTGCGGTCATGTTGGAGCACCGTTTGGAAGGATTTTAGTCGAACAATCGAACCCATGATTTATTTTTAGTCGAACAATCGAACCCATGATTTATTGTATCAGTCTCTTTTGTCGAACCGCTAATCTACCAATAAACGCACCAATACCGGTTGTCAAGGGGTGATAGGCGGACAAACACAGACACACATGCATACATGCATAAACGACGAGTTTCAAAATCCACTCACACGCTTTGGCCGGCCTGAGGCTATAGTAGAAGACACTTACACAAGGTTCCACGCAGAAGGACTGAACCCGGAGCTATGTGGTTGGAAAGCGAGCTTCTTACTACACAGCCACGCATGCGTCTTATATTTATATTATATATTAAATATTATATATATAGTATCTGTTATATATTATATGTATAGTATATATGTATTATACATATGTAATATATATATGAGTGTGTTTATGTCTGTATATTTAATGCTTGTGCGATATATCAATATATATTTGTACACATGCATATGTTTATGTGCATCACAGAGATGAGAGCTGTTGTTTGAAACAACACAACGCTAAACTGCATGTTCCGCTGACACGTTTCATTGACCCCCAGCAGTAATGGAAGACAAAGTTATTGAGCTGTTTTTAAAAATTTTTTTATATTAATGGAAGTTATAAATCACTATTCATTTACTGAAGTTCTCCTCAGCTGTTTCACTCTATTGTCCTTTTATTTTCTCTTTTTGTTTCTTTCGTCCCGCCTTTTCAATATATTCAGCAGCACTCCTATTGTTATCGCCAATGTAATCAGTTCAATGGCGATAATGATAGGAGTATTGAGGGATTGTCTATGCACTCTTTCCATGTTGTAGAAATAGCTGCCGAATCTCTTTCAAATCACATCTTATCGTATAAAAAGGAAGGGACACTACTATAAGTCAGAATATTGATAGCTGCAGTAATTAGATAACAGGTCTACACTGTCAGGTTTGATCATGAATTCTCCGTAATTATTAACCATCAAGAATTCTCAGTGAACGAGAATTCTCAGTAATTATAAGCTAACAATGCAGCAATAATTTCTTGCTGAGCAGTCTAAGTATCCAGCTCTCACCCTTATAATATGTCTCTCTCTATAACAAATGAGGGTATTTAAGGTATTTTTCAATAGAACTGCGAAATTTAAAAAGGATGAAGTCAATGATAGTTATAATAATGATGATGATGATGATGACGTTGATGATGATGTTAATGATAGTAAATACAATAATAGCCGGGCGGCCACATTTCTTCATGCAGCTGGAAATATCCATGGGCATATCCTTCTCATTAGTAGTTGAAAGGAAAAGTATTAAAGCCTCTTAAAAGTGCTCAGGTTGAGACAAAAATAAGTTTCTTGAATGCTATAAATGAGATAAATGGTAGTGCGTTATGCATGTAACTTTTAGATGGAATCAAGAGGGAAAATAGGGTTGGCTGTCCATATTTCCAGATAATTAGTTCCACACACCATTATTTTACACCATAATTTTTTAAAGTTAAAAGTCAACTTGGATAGAACTTTGTGAAAGGATCCTCAGCACCCCCACGTGACTGAAAGTGAACTAACATATTTCAATAAAATGAAGAACTGTGTGAACTGTCTCATTAGTTGACAGCAGGGGTGGGGCCTTATATGAGGCATTAAAAGGGGAAAAAAGAAGAGTAAGTAAAATTACTGTGTTAAAAGAAACACAAGAAAAGGAAAAAGTACTTCAAAGGAAAAAGAGGAAAAAATGATGATTAAGAAAAAAACAATAGACAATAATAGTACGATTGTTATATAGTGTGTACAAACGTTCAAGTGCTAAATGAGGAGTGGGACCCATGCAACCATTTCATTTTTCCATTTTTATATAATATTCATCATCATTCGTTTTATGTTTATTCTCCCCACTGTGGTGTTATGTCTGTCCTTGTAGTGTCCCCCTCTGTGTTAGTGGCCATGGTGCCAAATAAAGAAACGAGTTGACAGCAGGGGCAGTTGACAGTGTTGATCATCCGTATTGATTACTGTGTTAGTTAATATCATAACCATATTTGGAGTAGTACGGAGTGCGTTCTGTGTGAGCATATCAATTCTGCGAAAGGTTATTCTAGATAACCATATCTAAATATTTATTTAGATAATATTCTTAGACCCTTGTGCACAACTCACGACACAATAAACTTCTAGACTGAAACCTATATACTTGAAGTCGAATGCATAATTTCTAGGACGGGGAATCGACAATTACCAGATTGGTTTGTTAGCTGAGCGGAGTTTGAGAGAGGCCAAGATACCTAATAAAGGTTGGTGTTTTTTCTAGCAGTGTCATATGAAATTGTCACCCATAATTATGACCCTAGAATCGATATATTGCATTTCAATCTCTTTTAGGGTTAGGGTTAGGGGTGGGGGAAGGGTATCTTTTTTTCTTCACAAATGTAAATAAACCCAATCTGTTTCTTAAACGAGGGACATATTCATACGGCACAGGATGCTTTTTAACTCAATAGACATCATTGATTGGTTGAAATTGCAGAAATTGAAGAAAAAACAACAAATATCTTACAAACTATAGAATTTTCTCAATAAAGCCAAGAGAAAAAGATGTTTTATAAACACATTCTACCAGTATACGAAGTTTAAAATTTTTTAGTCACCTAGAAATTATGTTAAAAACTGCCGTTCAAACCGAAAAGATCCTTAGTACGGGTTTCCTATAACATAAAATTGTATAAAATTGCACAATTGTATATAATTATACAATTGTAAACTACAAACTCAAAGTTGATGAAAGCTGTATAACATTTTTCAAAGTAAAAAGGACTTTTCAGCTGTCCCTCAACTACTGTTTACTTTGATGTAGTTCAGGCCTTGTTTCTGCTAAAAAGTTTTAATTCTTGTCGAATTGAGGATTGTATATAACGGAACAGAGTCAGACAGATAAGATAAGAGAAGAATTATTCCCTAAATGTTCAATATCTATTGTAAATTGTCATTTTAAATTTAATTATAGTTTTGTTCTTCACTTGGGAATGCAAGCTTTATAACTAGATATTCATCGATGCAAGAATCCATGAATGTGATATCTTATATATGAATGTGTGTTGGCAATCTATCCAGGTAGCATGAGTTTACTTTTTAACTAAAATTTTGTAATATTGTTTTACTATTGTAACCGGCATGTATAATTAATTCATCTCGTATCCCTCCTGTTCTTTTGGTAGAAGTTTATCTTAACATAGTTATATATCGTTATAAGTATTGTAAGTCGTACAGAATGTAGAAAAACTTGGGAATGGTCTATACTTTGAGAAATCATTTAATTTTCTTTATTTCGCCAGAATAATTTTTTTTATGTCAGCCATTTTTTGGTATCTGGCACGTAATTTATTATATTAAGATCTGAGAGTGTAAGACGTAGATGGCGTATTTACGATTTTGCTTATTCCAGGTGATTACCGTTTCAGTTTTAATATCTTTAATATTTCTGTTATGGAGGCAGTGCGCTGGTTCAATTTTGTTCTTTTGTTGTTTTTAATATTTTTTTCTCTCCACTTCCTACAGAGTTTTATCCTCTAATATTTTTTATAGATGGAACTATTCATATTGTTTGAATTATTTGTTTCGTTTTTCAAGCCCATGTATCTAAATTTTATGTTGATATATGTCTCTCTCATTCATTGTTCATAATTAATTTTAACTTTTGTTGCGTTGACAACTTGGCGTTGTTATTTTCTTAGAGATTTCGATACTGACACACGCTGCAGACTACAATCGTTGGTTCTTACTGGTTTATATCAAGAGTTTTAAATGCATATATGCTTCTAAAATGTAATTAGCAGGTCTAATTAAGATTTTTATATAATAACGAATTTTACTTATATGTTATCCTAGAGCCTGTTGACTGCTTTTAAATAATATAAAATATAACTAATAAACATTTGTTCTTAATTTCAGTCATCGCACTTTCTACGTGACCGTGTTTATTTATTTCTATAGATATTAGATTGTTGTGACCATTATTACACGACAGTGATAGGTTCGGTATGTTTCTTTCCGTTATTGTTGCCATTTTATATGTGTGAGTGATTTGACAGGCTTGCAGTGACCGAATACTTCCCAAAGACGATTTCCAGTAAAATTAAATCACGTGATGATTTCCAGTAAAATAAATTACGTTAGTTATGGCGTTCAAGACAAATGATTATCGTCTGCTAAGATCTATGTGTGTGCTTTTATGCAACAAGCTCTTGTATATGATCTCTCAGGGCTAATGACGGAGTATTTGGTGATCTAACAAGACATCCATATTAAGTTGGATATTAAGATTAACTCTTGGTATTAATAGTGCCTCCGTCGGTAATAATAATAATAATAATAATAATAATAATAATAATAATAATAATAATAATAATAATAATAATAATAATCCTTTCTACTATAGGCACAAGGCTTGAAATTTGGGGGAGTGGTAAGTCGATTATATCGCCCCTAGTTTCAAATGGTACTTAATTTATCGACCCCGAAAGAGTGAACGGCAAAGTCGCCCTCGGCGGAATTTGAACTCATGCTTACACACATATTTACATATGTTATTATGTTATGACTCCGTTTAACTACAACGATTCTAATAAAAAAACTTGTTAGAAACAAAATTACTTATATTTTGTAATATACCTGTTTCTTTACTGCCCACAAGGGGCTACACACAGAGCGCACAAACAAGGACAGACTAATGGATTAAGTCGATTATATCGACTCCAGTGCGTAACTGGTACTTGTTTAATCGACCCCAAAAGAATGAAAGCAAAGTCGACCTCGGCGGAATTTGAATTCAGAACGTACAGACTGATGAAATACCTCTAAGCATTTCGCTCGGCGTGCTAACGTTTCTGCCAGATCGCCGCCTTTATATTTTGTAATATACCACTAAGTTAGTGTAGGACATAATATCAATTAAAAAATGAATGGCAAAAGATATATATATATATATATATATAGAATGGTTGTATACTGTCAATCTAACAAGTAGGGGGTACACCACCGTTGTATAGCCCTAGGAGGCATCGAACACCTCCTGACAGCTTCGGCACATTTTTTGTGTCGAAGCTGTCAGGAGGCGTTCGATGCCTCCTAGGGCTATACAACGGTGGTGTACCCGCTACTGTCACGTTCTTGTTAGATTGACAGTATACAACCATTCTATCGCCCCGCCACCGTACATGTCTCTACGAGAGATTTAGAAATTCAATATTTCTGTCAGCGTGCATTGGAGCGGTTCAACTTCTCCAGGCGCCAACGCCGCCTCAACATCTCCCCGGCTGAGCTCTTGGCTCTTCGTTCCCTCCAACGGCGCGCTGACATTATCATCAAACCGGCTGACAAGGGTGGAGCTGTAGTGGTGTGGGGCGCGGACCTCTATAGGGCCGAGGCTTTCCGCCAACTCAATGACACCTCCTTCTATTCCCCTCTGCCCTCTAACCCCACACGTACCTACCACAGACGGTATCCTCTACTGTCCGCGACCTCATCTCGTCCTCCCGTCTCCCCCGCACCGCATCCAACTAATTGTGCGAACCCCACGTACCCCCACCATTTACTTCCTCCCCAAAATCCACAAACCCAACAACCCTGGCCGCCCCATCGTCTCCGCCTGTAACTGCCCCACGGAGCTCATCTCTAAATACCTCGACCGTGTCCTTGCCCCCCTAGTGGCATCTCTTCCCTCCCACATCCACAATACCAACCATGCTCTCCGGCTTTTCAACTCTTTCTCCTTTCCTCCCGGCTCCTCCAAAATCCTTTTTACTATGGACATCCAAAGCCTCTATACTGTTATCTCTCACCACGAAGGACTGCAGGCCCTTCGACACTTTCTTGACCTGCGCTCTAACCCTGTACCTGACACCTCCACACTCATTCGTCTGGCCGAACTTGTCCTTACTCTGAACTGCTTCTCGTTCGCGGGCGAGTTCTACCATCAGGTCTCGGGAGTGGCCATGGGAACGCGAATGGGCCCCAACTATGCGAACCTGTTCGTTGGCTATGTTGAGGCCCAAATATTCTCTAATTTCACTGGTCCCACTCCTGAACTATATGGTCGTTACATTGACGACATTATCAGTGCCACCTCACTCTCCCGTGAACATCTAGATTCCTTCCTCTCTCTCTCGTCCAATCTTTCCATCCAGCCCTCCACTTCACTTCCACTATCTCCAACACCTCTGTCTCCTTCCTCGACATTTCGGTTAGCATTCTTCACTCCACTCTTACCACCTCCATTCACTACAAACACACAGACTCACGCTCATACCTCAACTTCTCTTCCTCCCACCCAGAACACACCAAGCTTTCCATCCCCTATTCCCATTCCTCCGTCTACGTAGGCTCTGTAGTGACGACCATGACTTTGAGACTCAGTCTCAACGTATGGCTCACCACTTCACCCTACGTGGATACCCCCTCACCACTATCCACACACCGCCCTTGCCAGAGCACGGTCCGTGGACCGTGTATCTGCTCTCTCTCCCCGAACCCGCCCTGTAGTCTCCCGCCTCCCTTTTCCCTCACTTACCACCCCACCCCCGACCCTACGTCTCCAACGCACCATTCTTCGAGCTTTCCGTCATCTCCAGTCCGACCCGTCCACTTCACACCTCTTCCCTAACCGACCCCTCCCCTCTTTCAAACGAGCCCACAACCTTCGAGACCTTTTGGTCCATAGCTCCTTCCCTGACCCTACCTCCCAACCCGGCTCGTTCCCCTGCTCCCGCCCACGTTGCCGCACTTGCCCTTACCTCTCCAACACCACCCTCCTCACTAGCACCCACCATCAACCCTATCCCATCATCCACTCCTTCACCTGCACCTCCAGCAATATTATCTATTGCATCTCTTGCTCTCTCTGCCATTCCTTGTACATCGGACAAACGGGACGCCGCTTGGCTGACCGGTTCGCGGAACACCTTCGTGACATCCACCTTGCGAACGACACACCGGTCTCTCGCCATTTCCGCTCCACCGGTCACTCCTTGCAACACCTATCTGTGTTCGGTTTGTCCTTACACAGAGGCCATCCGGATTCCCGTTTGCGCCGTGAACAGGAATTAATCTTCTCTCTCGCTCTTATACGCCATTTGGTCTCACTCTCTCCCCCCCTCCTCTAACCCACCTCTCCCCCTCCTCACCTATCCTTCCCCCCGACCCCTACTTCTTCAGTCCTTCATCCTTTCACCCCTACTTCCCTTTCCTTCTTCCCTCTTTCTCCCTCCCTCTTTCCCTCTTCCCCTTCCCTCTGCTCCCTCACCCCCTTCTCTCTCTCCCTCTTTCCTCCTTCCTCCCCCTCCGCCTCCCCTTCCTTCTCCCCCTCCTCTCTCTCCCCCTCCTCTCCTCCTCCTCTTCTTCCCCTCCCCTTCTCCTCCCCTTCTCCCCCTCCCCCCTCTTCTCCTCACTACACCACACGACTTTACACATCACATCATATATGATGTGCCATACTAATACCATACACCAACTAATACATACTAATACGTACTAATACATACTAATACATACTAATACATACACCAACCCTATACATACACACGTCTAGACCCCTCATACGCACTTATACTCTCTCATACACACACACACACACTTATACATACTAATACGTACTAATACATACTAATACATACTAATACATACACCAACCCCATACATACGCACGTCCAGACCTATCCTACGCACTAATACTCTCTCATACACACACACACACACACCCCCTTATACATACTAATACATACTAATACATACACCAACCCTATACATACACACGTCCAGACTTCTCCTACGCACTAATAGCTGGTCATTCAACCCTATTATCAACCCTATTATCTCCCCTTATTTCGCTCTCGCGTCTCATGTTTGATCTTTGACCTCTGGCCGAAATCAGATCGCCATGTTGATTCGTTAGTTACTGCACGCATTTTTTTCTCCTCTCCTTTTTCTGTGTTTTTTTTCTCTCTGTGTATCTTTCTGTTGAAGAGCGTAGGCTCGAAACGTTAAAGACTTGTTTTATTTATATTTCCTGAGCGCCATACTAATACAATTGTTTGTTTGTTTTCCACCTGCCTTCGTCTTTTGTCTATTTTCATAAAGCTTCCCGTTATATATATATATATATATATATATATATATTATATATATATATATATATATAATATATATATATATATATATATATATATTATATATATATATATATATATATATATATATATATATTATATACACATACATACGTACATATACATACATAATAGACACGCACACATACGCCCCTATGCACATACACACGTACATATATGAGTCTAGTTTTTGAAAGGTAAACATTTAAAAAAAAACATTATGCTACTCATTTATAACATAAAGTATTGTGATTTTGAAAAGAATTCTGTAAAAATGCAGAATCGGCAAATAAATTCTGTGATGTTCAGTTCTTACTTAGTTCCAGATCACTTTTTATCGAACAGATGTTTGAGTGAAAATATTTTAGCCATTACCATTCCATGTATTTTGAAAACAGTGAACTTAGGTTCACACTAGACAATGTCTCGTTCCTTTTTCAATATAAGTTGTTATTTGGCGACATATTTCGCACTTCGAGCGATTACAAACAGGATATCTCGTTAGTTCATAATCGTGTTCTTTGTTTTAGTCATCAAGGCCACTACCTTGCTGGAGCAGTAGTTTCATTTGATTGTAAATTACTAAGATTTAGGCCACTCCATTCATGAACATTTGTTTATACTTGCTGTTTTTACTTACAGCCATATTCTGTACTTCTGCTTCCTTGTGGTTAAGTCTCTTTACCGAATTGAGTCCCTGTGATTTTTTTTTTTTAACCTGATATCAAATATGTTGGGAATTCTGTTGTCATGAAACCTGATTCAATGGTAAGTCCAGAAAATTTATATTAATTTATCAAATTACATCTCGCTCTCCACAATTTCCCATGTTGCCTAGTCGTTATTTTTTCCATAGCTTAGGGAGATAGTTTGGTAGTGATAAGTAAAAGTGAAGCAAGCAAACAATAAATTGGTGTAAAAAAGTGTATCTTCAGCTACTGAGAACTGATATCCATATCAATCACAATATTTCAATGATTTATTTTGATTAAATAAAAGTTGTAAATGTATTTACAGTTTCTCATAGGAGCATATAGCTTTTTTTTTTACACAAAACTTTCAGTGACATAATTTTCCTATTTCCTTTAATATTATTATTAGTTTCGTCTTCATTTAACTTTTTACTATTTGCTATTCTATCAAAAGTGTGGTACTATTAACCCTTTTACTGTAGAGATCATGTACATTCACACAAATTTCATTACCGCAGAAAGCAGTTTTTATACCAAACTATCTTTTATTGAGAAATGTCATGTATGAAACTATTTTATGTTGAGATATGTCAAGTTTATTGATATATCTCACGTGACTTGCATAAAACATCAATTCAGTTTTTTGGTAGATATCTAACATCATTATTGGAATAACCATGAAATGTAATTTCACGGATAAAGTGTTAAATAAACGTAGGTACCACGAAAAACGGAAGAGGTCAGCAGATTTTGGCTATAAGACTTTTATCGAGGGAGAGAAGAGAAATTTCTGTTATTTATAAGAATTGACAGAATCGTTAGAGTTTGGTAAAATTCTTAACTCTTAAATTCTGTGTTAAAATCCTGCACAGGTCAACTTTGCTTTTCTTCCAATGGGAATCAATACAATAACGTATTAGTTAAATTGATTTAGTCAACTAAGCTTCTGCCACCAAATTACAGGTCTCGCACCATTATTAGAAACCATTATATGCTTCGTCTTTTGTCTCTTGGCTGTATTCATATTTTGTCTATGATTTTACTACTTTTAACTGAAAGCACTTCGCAACTATGTGGTTTCGTATTCCATTATGTTGAACAAAATCTTGGCGTATGTCTTCTATAATAGCTTTGAATCAACTAAAACTTTGTGAGTGAAATTTAGTCGACAGAAACTGGGGGAAGCCCATTGGAAGGACCGTTTCTGTTTTTAAACCGTCGTCTAGTTAAAAATCGTCACCTGTTCCTTGGGTACCCACTACAGAATCAATTCCATTTCAATCAATTGGTCCAGATCTGTGGCCTGAAGATAATTTGTTCCCTTCTTCCCCTTGAGACATTTAAAACTATTTAAATTTTGAATATTTAAGGTGGCCAAAGGGCTTGAAGGTTTTGCATAGGATATCTCACAGCATTTGTTTAGACACTATTTGTTCTAAATTCAAATGCCACCGAGGTCAACTTCGTTTTTATGGTCGATAAAAATGTATCAATCTAGAGCAGTGGATTGGCAGAAATCTTTAAAATGCCTAGTTTATTTCTTCTGGCTCTTTGCCTTCTATATTCAAATCAGTCCATGGACTACATATATGAGAGACCTAATGCATCGCTTAGTTTAACACACTAGCCAACACTGAAATGTTTTTAGTGGACACTATTCTGTTGAGTTTTAGGACAAGATGTAGGGGTAAATTTTTAATTTCCTGTTTTGGAGGCCCTGAGAAAGTGCCCTCTGCATTGCACTATATCTTGAATAAGAGGTAAAGAAATGCAACTAAAAGCAATTTTGCCTATTGCCCCAGTGAACATCGAATAAACACATACCTGTCAACTTCTGGTGTGAATTACATTGTATTTGTCACCTCGTAATTTGTAGGTTTCGAGTTTTTACCAGTGAACACTTTCGTTATTTTTGTGTTGTTTCGTGACAAATATCATCATCATCACTACCACCACTTGCACCAGCACCAGCATCACCACCACCACCATCGTCGTCATCGGGTCGTCATGATCATCATCATTATCATCATGACTACCAACATCATCTTCACCCTCATATTCGTCATCATTGATGTTTCAGTGTGCTAAACTGAACCAAAATTCTATCTTGACGATTATATATATGCCCTGTTTTTGTTCCCATCTTTGACCCTCCATAAATCCCAAATTTTATTTTGGTACTTATGGGAGCAACTGTCTTCGAAGACTCATATTGTTCAATGCTCGAAATGAGGAGTGGATAGACAGCCGACAACTTATGAAGGGTCTTTCTTTGTTACTTGTCCTGTTTTCCATTTGTTTCTCTCGTTGTTTGCGTATTGAACTCATTTGTTTTGAACTTATTTGTTGGTGACGTCTTGTAGCCATATATGCATACGTGTGTGTGTGTATATATATATAATATATATATATATATATATATATATTATATATATATATATATATATATATATATATATATATAAATATATATACATGTGTGCATGCGTGTCTGTGTGTGCGCGTGGAGGTTTACGCTGATGAAAGACATGGAGTTTATATTCCTAATCTAGAAACGCGTTCGTAAATAACCATTAGACTTTGCTTTCGTTATTTCTTCCTTCTGTTTTACGTATGTGAATTACAGGGATATGTCGTATGTGGAGTCTCATTTGTATAAAATAGCAATAAACAGTCTTTGACTGCTATTTCTAATTTTTCGGTATGTGGCTAAGCAACCTGTTGCTTGCCTCTTTTATTTATATACAAAAATATATATTGAACTTTTATAAAAGTTCCTACCGTTAATGGTTATATTTACCCGTAAATCTACCCGTAAAAAATTGTTGTTTTTTTTAAAAACCATTAAAGTTATCATTTACACTTATATATATATATATATATGTACGTATATATACACATGTATATATAAACACAAACAGGTGTGTGTGTATCATTTAATGTACACCGTATTAAAATAAAAACCACTAATAGTGTCATGTCGTAAAGAACGTGGCTAGGCGGGTTTTATAATGTGCCTTGTGTCTCCAAGTAATCTAGAGGCTCTGAGCACATGGCTTATTCTGTCTGAAAATCAGGACGCTGGTACATATGAAAAGCCACGAGAAAAAACGAGAAGGTTGATGCAAAAAGTAGAATGAGAAAACAAAAGCTTGTCACCTACGCCTATAGTGTTTTAAATCATGATAGCTAACATCAGTAATAAGATATCTATTCTCTTAGTAATGAAATATTTGTTAAGGCAGCCCCCTACCATAACAATGCCTTGACTAATAGCAGCTTCAGAAATAGTATATCTTATAAATATTCAAGTATAGATGTGAAACCTAACAATAGACCTAAAATGAAAGCTAGAAAAATAATATGGTTCACCCCCACATTCTCCCTAAATGTTAAAACTAATGTAGGCGAGGAATTCATGGCTTTGTTAGATAAATATTACACAGTAAACCCTAAATGCAGGAAGATCTTTAATAGACGCTCGATAAACAATGTCATACAGTGGCGGACCCAATATGAAGAACATTATCACTCATAAGTGTCACCAAGGGCCCTCTCCAAGTTTTTACTCTCGAGACCCTGAATCTAGCCCATCTGAGCAGGAGTGTGAGATAAACTCCGTCGTCTATGAGGCAGAAGTCAAAGTAAGGTTTCGAGATAATGTAACTGAAAATACGTCAGCCTATGTTAAGGCAATTTTAAGAAACGTTATGCATACCACTAGTTTTCTTTCCAACACACACACAAACAAAATAAAGCTACTAAGGTGGATAGCCACGTATTGGGGTTGAAGATTAGCTACACGCAACATATAATGAAATGGAGAACCGTAGAGAAATCCACTCATATGTAAATGGATCTAAGAAATGCAACAAATGTGTAGCTTAAAAATCGCACATTCTTTTTAGATCCAAAAATTCCACCACACTCCTTAATTCTAGATCCGAAATTTTCACCAAAGCAAGTATATGGATAAATTTCTTTTGTCAAACGAGAGGACACCATTCTCTTCGGATTGAATATCTGTCGCGTTTATTCTTTCCTCTACTACGTTGAAGTCATTATTAATTACAACTAGTTAATACTGACTTTTATGGCCAAAGGGGTCGTAACACTAAATTACTTTCGCTTTTTTTCCGTTTTTATTC
>NC_042997.1:55569388-55586888 GCF_006345805.1 Octopus sinensis | reverse complement strand
CATAAATGTTGTAGAAAAATAAGTCACAACCCAAAAAATTGCATTAAAAGACATCCATTCTGTATGTTATGAGGAAATACAGTCTCTCTCTCTCTCTCTCTCTCTCTCACGCACAAAAAAGATGTATTTATGGGCGAAGATAATGAATACGCATTCCCGGTGTTTAGGGTTACGCCGAAAATGATTGGTGTGCGTGTACGTGTATATATGTGTGTGAGTGTGTGTGTGTGTGAGAGAGAGAGAGAGAGAGAGAAAGAGAGCGAGTGAGTGCCATTTACACATACATGCAAAAAATTTATACATAACAACACATACCTTCACTCACTCTCTTTCTCTCCCTCTCTCTCTCTCTCTCTTTGTTACACACACGTCCATTTCATATATACGAACATCTTACACTTTCTCCTCACTTTTACTTTCTCCTCTCACTTCAAAGCAAATGTCGCCTTTTCCCTTTATCCTCGCTTTCAATTTCTGCTCTCTTCGAAGCATACAGAAATTATAACAATTTTACGGAAATTAATGAACAATCATATGATCCTTTATATGTCGAGTTCACAACTTTGCTTCCTCAAACGAAAGAATGCCATAAAATAACTTCCTTTGACACACACACATACACACACTCTAGGTAAAACCTCTGTGTGAATTATGTAATTTCTTGCAGTGTGCACGCGCAAATTTACAGCTGAAATCCAACTGAAATGATCTTTTCCTATTGTGTAATTTGTTTGTGACGAGCGTATTTAAAATCCTGATCTTTGATATAAACTTAAAAGGAAGTTTTCCCATAAATCCTATCCTTTACCTCTTCTTTTTAACATATCCGAGGTGATGTACAACAAGGATATAGGGATGGAATTCGGTATCTTGAAGTGCACGGCGCTCACTTTGAAGGAACAGATTGTAAGGGCATAAAATTGCCAAACGGAGAGAGAATGGAAGACTCGGATGATGAAGGGTACAAGTACCTTGAGATCCTGGAGCTGGACAATATTTTGCACAGAGAAATAAAAGACAAGGTCATCACTGTATATTTGAAGCACCTCAACTTACCTTGAGATCAAAACTCAACTCAAGGAACTTTGTGACTGCCATCAACAGATGGGATGCTGCTGTATCCCACTATAGTGCAACCATCCTGAAAGTGACACGAGCGGAGATTGAACAACTCGATCGCACAACCCGAAAGACAACGTCATTGCATGGTGCCCTCCACCATAAAGCGAACTTACACAAGTTTTACATAAAGAGGTGTAAAGGTGGACGTAAGCTGATTAGCGTATAGGAGTGCAGCAACAGTGAAAGAAGAAACATGGCAGAGTATTTGGTAAATGGCAAACGAGGCCTGTTACAGTATGCTGCTAAAAAGAGGCAAGGTACCCTCAATATCAGGGATAGAATTACCGAATAGAGAACTGATTGAACAAATTGAAAGGAAGGCTACTAATACCTGGGTATACTAGATTTTCAACGAGTTGATGGAGAAGGAAATGAAAGATCAACTGAGGATAGAATTATTTCCGAAGACTGACGTTGGTGCTGCGCTGAAAATAGACCGGATGAAATAAAATCCAAGAAGTTAATACATCGGTGATAGCATCACTTCGGTATGGAGCTGGAATAATAAAATGGCAAAAGTAAGAACTGATGAAAATGGATACAAAGTCAAGAAAAATGTTGACAGTACACGGAGCCATCCACCTTAAGAGTGACACCAATAGGCTATACTTATCCAGAAGGAGTCGGTGAGGTTTGATAAGTTGGCAGGATTGTATCGAAACAGAGGAAAACAGCTTAGAACGGTATGTAACAAATGCTGTGGAGCCATTATTGAAGCATGCAAAGGACGCCGGCGTCATCAAAACAGAATTATGTAATGAAAGAAAAAATTATGATTAATCTGTATTTTTGTTACTTTTCATTTGTCTTACTCGCTTACGTTTCTGGCGTTCGGTAAATTTTCTAGAGAACAATTCTTAGTGGTAGACCATAGCGGATCTACTTCTAGCATTAGGGTGGTGTCCACATAGTGGTAATCCCTCTTATATGTATATATATATGTTTATATATATATATATATATATATATATATATATATATATATATATACCCGGTCTTTCAAAATGTGACCTCGTGTGTACCGTTGGCGATTTTTTTTCCTCTGTCTTCCCTTCTCTGGATCTTTCCTTCTCCTATGTTTCCGACGAAGAGCTCCGCTCGAAACGTTAAACTCTCCTTTCCTTCTTTCCTGAGCGCCCAATAATACTATATTTGTTCCAAATCCTCGCGTTGTTGTGTTTTTTGTGCTTTCTTGTTCGGATTAACTATATATATATATATATATATATATATATATATATATATATATATATATATATATAAGCGCACGCGTGACTGTGTGGTAAGAAGTTTGCTTCCCAACCATATGGCTCCGGTTTCAGTCCCACTGCATGGTACCTTGGGTAACTGCGGTACACGCACTCACACAGCCACGGACTAACAATCACATAAACATATGCATACATATAAAGGTGTGCTTGTGTGTGTGTCTGTATATATATGTATATCTATATATACATATGTATTATATGTGTGTATACTTTCACCCACTTACACACGCATGCGTACATTCATACCACACACACGCTAACGCATGCACGTACATAAATACACGCATGCATACACACACACATGCATGTGAACAAAAGAAATACAGATAGATACAGATAAATAGAGAGAGAGAGAGAGAGAGAGAGAGAGAGAGAATGAAAGAAAGAAAGAGATGAATATGTATGTGTATATATGTTATCGTATGTGTATACATACGTATAAAAGTCAGTACATACAAAAACTTGGAAGTAGGAAGGCATATATTATGGAACGCAGTACCCCAAGAATAGATTTGATAACATTGCACTAATGAGACTGCAGTTATCAGCAGCAAGATATGCAAAATAGTGCAGTATATACCCGCCAAGACAAACAATGGCTGAAATTTGTTAATTGTGAAACAGAATAACTAACTCGGTTATCTTTAGTTAATTACACATTCATTAAAGAACGTATTCTTTCTTTATTTCATAACTCATCTTTCATAAGATTTGTCTTTCTGTGCACGCACATCGCATATTTTCCATTTCATATTTAAGAAAAGAAAAAAGACAAAAATTTATATAAATGATAAAAAGAACATCGACTAAAACAAACACAAAAGCCAGAAGACATGTTTGAAAAAAAAAAAAACAACAACAAATAAAAACCTTAAAAATACACAAACATAATGTGGCATCACAATGTATAACAAACAAGAAATATGAAGGCGACAACGTCGACGGCAATACAGCTCACACCACCATCACCACCATCTCCAACAACAGCAACAACCAAATCATCATTATCATCTGCATCAGCGACCACTGTAGTTGTAGCACTGGCACTAATGTTATGTTTCCAAAAGTGGTTAGCTGCAATATGAATTGTGTTCGCAATTTTGATCTGCTCATTAGTGGGTATTTTAATATTCGCCAATAATTAGTTAAACGGAAATAAAATATGATAAATAAATAGAGATAATTATTACTACTCAATTATCTCAGTTGTAATGACATAACTTTAAGGAATGTATGTATGTATGTATGTATATATATATATATATAAATATATATATATATGTATGTATGTATGTATGTATGTATGTATGTATGTATGTATGTATGCGTGTATGCATTGTATGTATGAGTCAGCAATGCGCGTGTCTGTGTTTACGTTTACCTTTAATATGTTGGCTTTCTTTTGCTTTTTGTTTTGTTTTTCTTGTTGAAATCTCAACGTTTTACCGTTTATCATGCAAATGTAAAATATACACGCTAAATAATGGAACAGAGAAATTAAGACAACAGGACAACAATTGGAATGACTTCCTTAGGAATTAACTGCAAAGAGGAATATTCATTTCATTGTATCTCATAGAATGTTTTTGTCACTGATCCTTTTGTTCATATCTCTTAGGTCGCTATAGAAAGCTGAGAAACTGGAGCATTCGACTGTGCATACAACTGAGCATACAACTGTGTTGTAGTTCAAATTCTGCTGGGGTTGATTCTACCTTACAACATCCTCGGGATTTCTCTTTGGATTATATTATTTTCTACCGTAAATCTGCCAGCCTCGCCATTTTACTCTTCCTCTGTATAATAAGCATGTTCTCGTCTGTTTTTACTTAGTTAAATTCTTTCTCTGAAGAAGGAGATTGTTTCTAACAAAGATACACAGCTCCATCATTAGAATGAAGATAACAAGATCAATGACATTTTTAACCCAAGAAAGGTCTTGTATATTTTCACTGTTCCCCTTAGATTGTACTTCTATGAGCGAATTTGTTGGTTGATTTCTTTTTCCTGAAAACCCTAGCTTATCTAGATTGTCACTTAGGCATTTACTCACAAAACCAACTGCACCAATTACTGTTGGTATAAATATGGATTTATAATCTGGATATAGTAGCTGGAGGTTTCGAAGCAATTGTCCATAGTTATTCTCTTTCTGTTTAATTTTCAAAAAGATATTCACATCTGATCTCTATGACGGTGCATACATTTACCTTTCTCTCTCAAACAACTATATCCAGCCGGTTATGTTTACACTTGACAGATGTTTTGATGGGAATGTTTCGCCAGTATTCTTTGTGTTGATGTTTGTGTATGTATTCTCTATATTTATTCCAGGATAGACATTTTTTCCAAATGGCATTATATATTATTTTTGCAACAATGTCAAGTTGCATAGGGAGGTGGCACCTTGATGACATTTTTGGGCTGCTACTAATCACATAATTCACATGATTTCTTCCACAGAAATATGGCATAATCTATATTTTAAGTTGCATCTTGGAGCTTCATTGTTTCTTTTGTAGGTATTTAGTAGCAATCTCCTGTTCTTGGATCGCAAATGCATAGCCTTCGAAATGTGATGTAATGGTCACGATTCCAAGACAGGTTTCTCTTCATATGAATGCTACTATCTCCATCAAGTCTTTGTTTTTTTTCTAATTTTTAATTTTGGCATGGTGAGTGTTTCACCTATAAGTCATTTTTAGATATATTAGTACGGCTGTTTTGAGGCGGTATAGTAGATCATCATGAAGAGAATACTTCCTGAGGAGCGCGTCGTCCATATGTAGGATATTATTCTCTTTGCTTTTCAGCACTAATTTAATGTACCGATACTTATTTTTACTTCTTTTATTTAGAAAGTGCTATCGGAGAGACTATACGACATTCGAAGTCCGTCTGCATTGATCTCAAGCTTCCACCTCCTTTATCTCTTCTTTGATAGAGCTTACCGATATCCCTACTTTTGTGAAGATTTCCAGTTGATGTCAGAATCCTGCGGTTTTAACGTCTATGAAGTGGATGTATTGCACAAACCAGTCAAGTATCTCAAATCAGGAATGGTACTACAAATGAATTGTGTGTTATTGTATTGCAAGTGACGACTGCTATATTCTTTTACGTCTGGCATAATATTCTCGGTTACTATGTTTATTCACAGTACCTTCGTATGATATGTTTTTTTATAAAACAGAACAGTTGGTGAGATCATTGACGCATAAGGTTTTGAGTCTGTGTAACTGATTATCCTCGTTCAACAGCTAAATATGAACTCTTCTTTTGGCCAAATTGCATTCCTATGACAGCTGAAGTTGTTATTAATTCCAGTTTTTTGGGGGGTTTTTTTGCATTGTTAACATTTCAGTCATAAACTTTGAGGTCATCCACAAATAAATTATGGGTTACACTAATATCTCTAGAAGTTGCAGACCCTAGATATAGCCATTTGAATTTTGCAGCAGGAATGATAATAGATTTAATGCGGAAATGAACAGAATTACAGAAAGACTATCTTCTTGGAATATCCCCTTTGAAATATCTATAACCTTGGAGTCGATCGTTCTGCTCTCAGTTTTAGGTGTTAGAATTTCTGTCCATGTCTTTGTGAGCCTCTCAATGACAGTAATTAATTAGCAGACACTTTTGCCAACTGTAGCAGTCATGAGTAGGGAATAGAATCAAATGCCTTCCTATAACAAGCCATAGTATTGCAAGGCTCCTACTATATATATATATATATAATTTCAGACAGCACCACTTTGTTTATCAAAAGTTGCTCGGCACATCCCCAGATTTCTTCTACCGTCCTGCTCATTAGTCACTGTGTTGTTTGGACCCGCAATGATCCTAGAGGAATTAGTCGGTGCGGCTTGTGTACAGTTTGATTAGGCAAGCAATGAGCCTGTAGTTTTCAACCAACTTGGGGATTTCGTTCTAGGCTGCAAGATTCGTTCGTGCTATAGCAAGCCAATTAGCTGCGTGTTCACATTTGATGCCGGTGTGTTATCGTGTTTTTTAGGTAAAGCTCTATTCCCCGCCGAAATCGACTTTACCTTTCATCCTTTCGAGGTTGATAAATTAAGTACCAGTGAAAAACTGGGATCGATGTAATCAACTGGACCCCTTCTCCAAAATTTAAGACCTTGCACCTATAGTGGAAAGGCAAAGCACTACTCTCTGTATCTCAGTTCCTCTCTTTAAGGAATAGGTACATTTTAAAACAGATTTCATGCTTGTAACTGTGTTCATCTGAATTCGCGCGTGTAAATGTAATTGTGGCGGAAACTTTTAAGTAGAATATTTTTTCTATCCTGAGTTCAAATCCCACCGGTGTCTACTTAAGATTTTATCCACCAGGGTATGATAAAAACAAGCAGCAGCAGCAGTCAAGTACTTGTGTTAATTTGATTAACCGTACCCGGCACCAAATGTCGTGGTCTTGCCAATGTTAGAATTTGTTGTTGCTATAAAGAATTATTATTACTGTTGCTGTTTTCCTTTGTTGAAGATATTGATGGTGAAAAATAAAGTAAAATATTCAAAATGAAAGTGTATATATATATATATATATGTATATGATAAAAATATTAACCTATTGGGAAATCAAAACAAAAAAAATTCACAGACGAAATAGAATAGGAGAGGATTAAGAAAGTGAGTGTGTGTGTGTGTGTGTGTGTGTTTGTGTATGCGCGTCAGAATATACTAAAACAAAGTGATATATGGAAATGAGAGGGTTAAGGAGAATATTACATTGAAATAGGAGTGGGGGCTTTAAAAGAAACTAAGTAACTTTAACGATTCTATGACAGCAAAGTCTGTCAAAGAAAAATAAAAAGAGAAAAATAAAGAAAAACAGAAAAAAGAATATTGTTGGAAAACAGAAGGAATATATAAGAGAACATTGTAGTGGCGAGTCAGATTCACTTAGAGACAAGTATCGCTAGAGAACAAATCGGCTAAAGATTTTGAACCAATACTTGCGTTGTTAGGTATAAATAGTACAGGGTATAAATAGTGCAAGGGGTAGCAAATTATGTAAAGAGACTTAAAATAACACAGTATGTCGGCAGGTTTTGAACTCGGAACCTAAAGGGATACAACTCAATATGGAGGCTCAATAAAACCGATAACCTGTTGCTTCTATTAGAAATTATTGTTAGCGCTGTCGGATGAAGTGGAAATTAGCTTGAGTACCGGAAAAATGTTATCCCTTTCATGTCACGTATCTTCAAGTTCTGAGTTAAAATGCCGCCATCTCTATTTTTAATAAATCGATAAAATAAAGAATTTGTAGAAACTAAAGGTTCAAAATAACTATAGGCAACAACATTGCAATCGCTAAATTTGTAAATTCTTCTTTAAAGTTAAACCATTCTGTATGTTATCTCTGCTACACACCGAATGAAATCTTCACTTATATTCACAAAAAAAGTTCTAAGAACTTGGTCAGAAATACATATAACTTCGTTATTTAACGTACTAGTAACCCTTGTATACCTCTGGATTTGTCGAATACTGGATACCAGGGAAATATTGATTCATCTTAGCCCTAACCACTGACCTGTATGGTTTGTATTCTTGAAGTTTTTGAGTCTAGTCGACACACGTCGTGTGTTTCGCATTGATCTATATGATTGACCCTCTTATCTTTCACTACGCAGATATACATATCTATATATGTGTGTGTATGCGCGTGCATGTGTGTGTGTGTGTGTGTGTGTGTGTTTGTGTGTGTGTGTGTGCCTGCGTGTCCACGTGTGTATGTATTTATTTATATACATATATACATATACACGAAGGTTATACCTCAAGTAGCGCAAAGTGCGTATAACCATTTTATTAACTGACGTACGTAGTTCAAATTGCAAATATTGGTTGAATAACAGTTCATTTTTACAAAAGTGCTTCTCAACATAGTTTCCATCACAAGTGATACGTTTGCACCATCACTGAACCTACACTCTAATTCTTTTTAAAAAACATTGTGTACTCTTTTGTACGAATTTTGCACTGACGTTCAGGCACCCAATGTCTCCTACCATCTTCTGTAATGCATTGTTACCTCCGTCCAGTTATGCTGCAAGCTCCTCACTGATCTGATTTTTCTATACTCACGAGTGGACTCATAAACTCGTGGGGATAAACAAACTGGTCGCAGCTATTGGTGTTTTACTGCCTGGTTTCCCTTAAATGCTGCATTACCTGCCTTTAAATTTCTTCATCTATTTGTGAATATAGTCTTTGGCGTCATTTCCGTAAACAACTTGTAGGTTTCTGTAGGTATCGGATAACCTGCATCCCACTTCGTCAAGAACTCAATAACCGAACTTACTTCTGCTTATAATCAATTATTTGCTTGCAATGAACAAGAATAGAAGTGACCATAGATTCGCTCTAACAACCTGTATCAGTTAGTAAATATCATGACCAATTTTGTATTATTTTCGGTAATACCCGCCTGTGTGTATGTATGCGTACACACGCGCACATATAAAAATTGATGCATATAGCTGACGTCATGATGATAATAGCCGATGGAAGTAGATAGATTCCCGTCTGATATTATTTTTGATATTTGTTGGCTAATTTTATTATTAAAATGTATTGTCATTAAAATGAGACTATGTTGCTAAACAATAGATAAGATAGAAAGTCATTCCAAATTCAGCATATAAGTAATTTTTGTTTTTATGCAATTTTACACAGTTGTTATATATATATATATTATATATATATATATATATATATATATATTGCTTTTATAGGGGATGCTGAAAAGTTCATAGCTTTGGGTAAAAGAAAATACAGGAGGATCAGTTATTTATGATTTTATCCAAAATAATCCCCTCTCAGATTCACACACTAATTGCCGCAGTCCTTCAATTTTACTAAGCCCTGTAACAGAACTCGGAAAGTTGGGTCTCTAACCTTTCGTTTCACGATACCCTTAAAGCCAGGAACTTTTCAGCAACCTCTCGTGTTTACATAAATAATAAAACAAACGTATTGCACGCACTTTTGGTAAAATACTTTTACCTTCAGATATGTCAGGGTCTGATAATCGCTGATAAAATTTCCGTTGTCATTGGACAAACTGAAAACAGAAATCAAAACTCCCTAGTCACACCCTAAAATAAAATAGAATTCCTTATATAGAAACAACGGGATTGTTATGATTGGAAAACCTTTTAATGTTTTTTCAACTGCAACTGACCTGGGACGAAACGACAACATCAAAGATAAATTTGAACAACGAGAAAAAGGTTTCTATGTAAGCATGTGACCGGTTATATACAACAGTCAAATTTAGTTTAAATCGTACGATATCGACGTAGAAAATATAGTTTGGAAAATATGTAGACCGTTACATACATACATACATATATACATACATACATTCACGCATACATACATACATACATACATACATACATACATACATACATACATACATACATACATACATTCATACATATACATACATATATACATACGTACGTACGTACCTACATACATACATACACACATACATAAATAGTTTCCGTTTAACGAATTCCGTTCACATTATACATAAGAAAAATGTCTGTCTGTAGAAAACATTGTTTGTCCTTATAGTAATTGAAAAGAAGTGACTTAATCTTTTCAGCGAGGAAAAACTATTTCAACAATAATTATAAGTTTAAAATTATTTTAATATTAGTGATTATATTATAATCTCTTGAGATAACATTTGTATGGTGATATCTCGAGGGAGTCTAATATAATCATTACACTTGTGTAAATATCATTTCATCCGTACTTTTATTACTTATTTTACTTAATTTGCGTCCTTCTTTCCGTGTGTCTCTTTTATATTCAAATGCGCTCAAACTTAGTGCGACATTGTGCTTGCTGATGTACATACATGTATAATATATATATATATATATATATATATATATATATATATATATATATATATATATAAGAATTTTTTGCATAATGAGATAAAAACCAGGCTGTGTATATATTAGAACATTTATAGATAGAACGTCTTACAACTGTTTCCAGGATATTTATTGATTATATCCCTTCATCGGAGACGGTGTGAGAGGATGGTTAAGTAATACTTAATTTAGATAGGATACAAAATAGAGAGTGAGGTGGAGGAAAGAAAATAGATGTGAGATATATAGGGATATTGAAGTTGTAGGTCCATTTTTTAGGCAGAATGGTATATGTGAATACCACTTGGTGACCAATTTTACATCACTTAAAAATGTTCTCTCTCCTTCCTCCTCCTCCTCCTCTCTCTCTCTTTCTCTTTCTCTCTCTTTCTAACTGGTTGTTTTGCATTAGAAGACATAATACCATAAGTTTTCTGAATAACTCCACAAGAAAATAAAATTGCCTCCACACGACTTGTTGGTGATACAGTAACGCTCCAAAAGTATGGCACGTTCGAAGGTAACGTCTACTAAACATGGTCAGCATTTGGTCTGTTATAGGCGAGTACGCTCGCACATATACATATATATGTTTCTCTCTCTCTCTCTCTCTCTATATCTATATATCACAACATATATATATATATATATATATATTATATATATATATATATATATATATATATATATATATATACATACACACACCTTATTCTTTTTCAAAAATAGTTTTGACAATGACTTCGAAGTTTCGGCCACCTAATCCATCATCGGACTGTCCGATGATGTTTTAGCTGGCCGAAACTTTTAAGTCACTGTTAATACTATTCTTGTTAAAGAATGATAAGTTAGAATAAAGTTTTCAAAAACCATGGAAGATAGAAAATAATTTCTTCTATCAACGTATCAAATTTAAGCTGACTTATGTAGCAGCTACGAATTGTTAATTTTTGTAATATTTAGAATATATTTAAATATTGTAAAAATTAACAGTCCGATCCATAGTGCATAACCACCGAATATTTTAGTAATATAAACCAACTTAAGCATGAAACAATGAAACTATTTTCTATCTATTTTCAAACCTCTGACTATCTTTTTGAAAACATGACTTTGTAACGACAAATTTCACTAAAGACTGTGTTCTAATATATACAAATTTTTGGTGAAATATAATTGTTTTCCTCTCTTTCTTTTAAAGGCACAAGGCCTGACATATTTGGCAAGAGAGGGTTCGTCGACTACTGCTCAGCTGGTCGGCATTTTATCGATCCTGAAAGGAAAGCAAACAAAGTTAGCCTAGGCAGTATTTGAACTCTGAATGTAATCAACATAAACAAATTTAAATGTAAATCAATACTTCCACGCTCTTTGAAAAAGCGTACTAAACGTCTGAAGGCTTGAGTTTTACATTAGGAGTTTAAATATCAAACAATTCCTGTGCAGCATTCATAGTCCAATCTCGTCCAGGATTTAAGAGAGTTGTGTGATTTGCATGGTTTGTCTTTGCAACACTGCAAAACATGCAAAAGAAGACACCTCTTGTAAAAGGTTGTAAACCGGGACTGTACTTTGGAAGAGGCTGCAGTTTCACATTCTCCAAGTAAAATGAAGAGCCACTTTGCTAACATTTTCTGTGCCTTTTCACTGTGCAGTTCGCAACAATTTGACCATCATCACTATGGTTACATGACAGAAGACAATCGGTGTTTCCTAACAAGTTGTTAGTGGTAGTAATCGTGGTTTTTGTGGAGGTAGTCGTATTGTAGTGGTTATAAGTTTGTTGTTGTTGGTGGTAGTGAATTTGGTTTGAGATTCGATGGTGAAGTAGGTTTCATATCTCTCTTTGGTGCGGGCTACTGCCACTGTTAGTAGTGGTAGTCGCAATGGCAATGTCATGGCATGGAACAAGTTGTAGTCTCATTGTAGTGACTGTGCTGGTGATGGATAGGTAGTGGCAGTAGTTCTAGGGGATCTTGGAGTAGTGTAAGTAACTGTATTAGAATTAGTTGTGGTAGCAGTGGTCGTAGTAGCAGTGTTTGTAGTGGCTGTGGCTGAAGTGGTGGCCATAATTTGAAGGTAATTGGGGTAGCAGTGGAAATGGCGAGAATGGTAACGGTCGTAGAGGCAGTAGAATTAGTGGTGTAGGTGATAGTTGTAGGTATAGTAGTGATGACACTGATAGCTGATAGTTCTGGTTTGTTAGTAGTGGAAATTGGGTTGTTAGTAGTCGTTTTCGTAGTTGATAGGACAGTAGTGATAGGAGTGGTGGTGTTAGTGGTGATAGATGTTTTAGTGGTTGTGTGGTTGTAGTGGTTGTAGTGTTGGTCGCAGTGATAGTTTGACTTGGTATTGGAAATGGTGGGAATAGTGGCCGTTTTCGTAGTTGATTGGCTGGTAGTATTAGTGGTGACGGCGGTTGTGGTAGTGTTGTTGTTGTTGTTGTTGGCGGTGGTGGTGGTGGTGGCAGTGATGGTTGAGTAGTAATGATAATGAGCGGTGATATTTCTGATAGTGTTGATGATAACCGTAATAACGACCCATTTCACATAACATCTCCTTTCACCACCGTTGAGCCTCATATCTCCAAACTACACTTTTTCACAGAAACACACTTCATCAACACACAACAAGCCTTAGAGAGTGCATTTATGTGTTCACTCAATCTGAAAGAGAATAGCAACCAAATATTCTTAAAACCATTTTAAATAAGGTAAAACCCGGATACATCTCCAAGAGTGATGTTGGGTATAGCCATAGCAATGCTATCTACGTTTCAACGGGTTAGAAGATATAGTTTACCGAAAAAAAAAAAAAAGTAAATAAGCGTTCTGAAATATTTCTTCATGTCTTGACTTTACTAATTTTCTTTCTCAAACCAAAACAAAGAACAAAATAAAAAAGTCAAAAACAATTTTTTTTTTTAATAATAAACAAAATAGTGAACCAAATAGGTTGGTCCAAAAATTCTCTAGAGAATTAATAGAAAGACGAAAGAAATAATAATGAACGAAAACAAAAACAGCGTCAGCAACGACAATAGTAACAACAACAACAACAACAACAACAACAACAACAACAAAAACGACAACTGAAAATGTAAAAAACCCCAGAAGCAGCAGTGATGAAATGGAAAAATACACACACACACACTCACACACACACACACGCACACGCACACACACACATATATATATACACGCACACGTACACACACACGTACACGCACACACATTTATACGTAGATTTATTTACATTTCATCAACGCAGCTTCTGGTTTTATCCACAAACTTGTGTATACGGGATGTTGTTTCCATTTTCGCCCTGTATATAGTCTCCAATTTGGCTTCCCTGAGGACTTTGACTGGCATGGTTCTGGACAGCTTCTTGACAACTAAAGCCAATATATTAACGTTAGCAGCAATGGTGGTGAAGAAGCTGGTCAGCTAAAGTCTCCAGGGAAAATGTATAGGAGACCATAATCTTTTATAGGGTGAAAACGAGAACATCCTTTATGCATGCGTTCATGCATGTGTGTGTGTATCTGTGTGTGTGTGTCTGCATGTAAAAACACAGAAGCAGTGGCGATGAAATGTATGTATGTATGAATGTATGTATGTATGTATGTATGTATGTATGTATGTATGTATGTATGTATGTATGTGTGTGTATGTATGTTTGTATGTATGTATGTGTGTATGTATGTATGTATGCATGTATGTATGTATATGTGTGTGTATGTATGTTTGTATGTATGTATGTTTGTGTATATATATATATGTATGTCATTATTCAGTTTTATTTTAAGATTTCTTACCAAGAGAGAGAAAGAGCCGGTTTCTAACCCAGGTTCAAGGCTCCTTCATTGGAATTTCAACATCAATAACAGGGTATTTTTGTTTGTATGTATGTAAGAGAGCAGTGCATGCCGTCAAAATGACACTGGGGCAAAACATGCGAAACCCAGTATACCCATCATTACTACCCGTCAGATAAGGGTACGCAAGGCACATGCATCACAACCATATGTAAGTGACATGGTGATCTCGTATCAAAATAAACAGTATGTATGTATGTATGTATGTATGTATGTATGTATGTATGTATGTATGTATGTATGTATGTATGTAGATTTGTATGCTTTGTTTTATGTATGTATTCTCGTGCATATAGTTGCATATCTAGACATGTTCATATATATTGAAATATTAAACTTTTGGAAAGTTTTACAGATTTTTACAGTTCCATTGATAGATTGGATCTGTAGGCTTCGAATTAACTTTCTCTTTTCTGGTATTGAGAAGCCTAATTTCTCAAGATTGGTATTTAGGCAGTGTGTTACGTATCCCAGGGCCCCAATAATTACAGGTATAAACCTGAACTTGTCATCATGACAGAATAACTGCAGATTTCTCAATAGTTCAGTGTAGGTATTCTACTTTTCACTAATCTTCAGCTTTATGTTAACTTCCACAAGTGTACACAGTTTTTCTTCTCTATTCCAAATCATTAAATCAGGTCTATGTTGCTTACATTTTATTGAGGTCTTCACTGAGACATTTCATCAGTACTCCTTTTTATAATGAGTGGCTATGGCTTCTACTATAATGTGGGTTCTTATTTCTTTGTCCTCTGGGTTATCCTTTCGACAGATCTCGTTATACAGTATTTTAGCAACATTATACATACATACGTACGTTATGCTTCATCGGTAGATAAAATCATGATGACATTTTCGGACAGCTGCTTATGACATAGGTGATATCTTCGGCGTTAACTCCACAAAGTCTGCATAGGTTGTCACATTTCACTGCTTTACCTGCATCTCTGTCCCTTTTGTGCATCAAGTATTTGATTGATATTTCCTGTTCTTGGATTGCAAACGCATACCCTTTAAAGCGGAAGGTAGTAATCCGGTCCACGATGGACTGCTTTGATGATCAATGTTACAATAATCTCGGAGCTTTCTACTAACATATCTATGCATAGTCTTCTGCTCATATATGCTCACCCTTTCATTTGATGATACGTTGCGGTAGAGTCGCGTGACTTTTGGGTGCTTGTATGTATTATGTATGATTATATATATATGTATATATGTATCTATGTACGTTTTTCTTTGAGTTTAATTTAAATTCTTACGAGAGTTCAAACTTTTCGTGTTAAGAGAATTCTCGTTGTTAGAAATATGTGTTTGAGTTGGTGTGTTGGCTGTATTGGTGTGTTGATTGAACTGTCGATGTACATACCTAAGTGCGCGCATTTATTCATCTTGAGAATCTCGGTCGGAGAATCTCTGGAATGCTTTATAAATCTTCACTGTACTACCAATAGATTGGATTTAGAGAATCCGCGTCAGTTTATTTCGTTCTTTCTTCGAAAACCTAGTAATTCTGAGTTTTTGTGTAAATATGTAGGTACATAGCCTACTGCACCTATGATGATAGGTACAGATGATAATTTTTGTCAGAGTACAGGAGATGTAAGTTCCGCGTTAATTTACGATTAATGTTCTCTTTTTCCTGGACATTTGAGGATACATTCACACACACTGGCCGGCTGGCCTATACAATAGTGCATGACTTTTTTCCCCTGCCCACTGGAGCCGTATCAGGTCTGTTATGCTTGCATCAAAATGATGTTTTTATTTCAGTGTTGCACCAGTATTCCCTACTTTTTGAAGGTGTGAATACATGCTGGTTCTGACATGCCTTTGATGTATACGTCAAAGCAATCCCTCTCGTCAATAGTCTTTACAACTGTTGTCTCGGGGGCAGCTAATATCTCGTAGACATCTTGGAGTAGCTGCTGATAATGTGTGTGATATCTTCCACACTGATATAGCAGACTCGGCATTTTCTTTGACAACATGAGGGATTTGGTGATATCTTCGTCGCTTTTGTTTATCAGATTCAATAGCTATCTCCTGTTCCTGGATAGCGAAGGCATATTCTTCCTGCCAATGCCGTTGTTATCCTCTTGCTTACGGGTTGTGTACGCGTGCATTTGTTTGTGCTGGTATGATGCCTCTCTCTCCTCCTAGTTTCTGTTTAGGCATGCCAGTCTAGTCTCCTTTGGGTCGTATAAGAGAGTTATATTCTCGGAGTATCTGCCCAGTAGTTCTTCGCCAACTCTGAAAATGTTGTTCTCATTTTTGAGTATACATGGAATGTATTCATTTCTTTTACTGTTCAGAAGGAGTTATCTGAGTGATACAAATGCAACATTCAGAAGCTGTTTGAACTGGCCTTATGCCTCTATCACTATCATCTCATCTCACATAGACCCTATCGGTGTCGCTGTTGATGTACAAGTTGCCGTGGTGGTCAGTACCTTTCTAGTTTTGATGTTCAGGCTTCCGATCTCGTCAAGTGTCCAATGCAATATCCCAAATGTGGGCACTAGAACCAACCTGCAAAAGCATTTTTCAATAGTTTTTCTTAGATTTTAATTTAGGTTCAAGTCAGTCGCTAACAAAACAACAAGACTTTTTGAGTTAAGAAAGTTTCCGGTCTTTATAAATGTGTGGTTTAGTTGGTGTATTGGTTGAACCATCGATGCACACACCCAAGTGTGTGTATCTATTCGCATAAGAATCTCCTCGTTATACTCAAATACTATACTTTCACGTCTTAATACAACACCACATTAACATAATAATAAATGGATCCAGAGGCTTACTGTATATAGGGAAAAGATCAGATGATTGCGGCTAGCATGCCTTTGATTAGAGATGTGTTCCAACAGGACTGACCTGGATCTAAACATCAACAATCCTGACCAACAGATTCATCATACCACCATATTAACGCTTTACATAAGCGAGAACAAAAAGTGGTTGAACGACATACACGTGCACATAAGCAAACATGCATACATACGTGCAGATATTAATAAATAAGAATATATGAGAAAAAATGGAATTCATGAGGCTCTTTATAATTCACTACGACCGTTTCAACCCGCGAGTGAGATACTGTACAAACAGGTGACTTGTCAAAACGTATCTCGTTGACAAGTCACTGACGAAACTCATCTGCAACTACGATGCACCACAACTGTTTGCACAACATCTCACCTGCACAGCACCTCACCTGCACGGCATCTCACCTGCACAGCATCTCACCTTGCATTGGTACAAGATGGGTTGAAACGATCGTGGTGAATAATAAAGAGTCT
>NC_042997.1:55551888-55561888 GCF_006345805.1 Octopus sinensis | reverse complement strand
TCTTTCCAAAGAGCAGACCTTTTAAGGTATTTTTGCTTGTGATAGTCACACCAGTGATAATGTTGAAAGGAAAGGCATGGACAAGTCAAAAAGCAAAGAACCGGAACAGAAATTTCAGAACATATCCGACGCACTAACAATTCCAACAAGACATCGTAGTGGGCTGGCATTTGCTCATTTGCTTTGAAAGAATTAAAATCAAATATGACTTTGACAAAATTTGAAATTATAGTACAGTCAGTTAGAACAAATACCCCCTAGATATTCTATCCGACGCACTAACAACTCTATTAATTCGGTGAGACAAATTGAGGAAATGATATTTTTACAACTGACTATAGAAAACAGATGAATAGAGAATTTTTGGAAGAAACTTACGTGACTGGAGAGCGATTTCATAAACACAGGTTCAGGTTATCTAGAATATTGTATACAGTGTACTGTTAATATTTTGGTGAAATAGTGTCTGAAACCGCGACGTGTTTTTCCTTTCTTCTCTCAAGCTTGCAAAGCTATTGGGAATGGTATGAAATTTATGGAGAAGAATCAGGTAACGATATACCACTAAATTAAAAGTATTTAGTTTCAGTCCTCTCGGATCTGAATTCAAATCCCATTGCCTTATAATCTTTAAATGCCAGTAATATATCTCTCCCTAACAAAAACATCGGCGTCTTTGCATTAACCTATGTCATATTTCTGACTGAAAAGTTTTTGAGTCAAATATTGAAGAAAACATTGCAAGTGAGAGAGGTAAACCATCTCATCTAACTGATTTTGATGAAATAAAACCACAAATTATAATGTGTATCATGTAACATCCATCTTGTAAAGTGCTTCCTCTCATAGGAACAAATACTAAACCTATACCTGGGGATTTTATCAATAAATGCCAATGATTTATCATATGAAAGAGATAAATATTAGCATAAATGTTGATCCTTCAAAGTAGGATCATAGCAAATAAGCGATAGAAAGTATGTCTCATCGAATTCGTCTTTGATCTCCTTTCAGAATTTTAATCTTTAGTGTGATAATGGTTATCCATCTTTCACTTCTCTTGTGGAACCTTATGTCCGATCAAGGAAATTCTAGTAATCAATCGATTATATATCTCTGTGACGCCCTTCTCTTTCAAAGGGGATATAAGGATAGAGGGGCAGCTTTAATGTGTGAATTCATTGGTTCTTGTGTTACCTTACTGAAGTAGTATCTAGCTGCAACGTGTCTATGCACTGTTATGATTAGATACAAATAATCTGCTACGTACACACATGCATATACTCTCTCTCTCTCTCACACACACACACAATTATATACATACATTTATATTCATATGTATGTATATACATATGTGTGTGTGTATATATATGTTTGTATATATGCATATATACATATATGTATATGCATGTGTATATATATGAATATGTATGTATTCATGCCAACACACACATACATATACATATGTATGCATGTATACTTGTATGTATGTTTGTATGTATATATGTATTCCGATAAAATATTAGATAAAATATTTCTCAAAATAAGATGGAATGGTCGCAGCTGGAATACATTTGATCACAGAGCAATGGGGTACAAAATAACATGAACTAGGAAAAGTTACCTCTAGGGATGCTAAACCACACATCTCTACACCCACTGAACTGTATGACAATATCAAATAATATCTCAGGGCTATCGCGACTCAGTAGCAACGACAATAGTAATAACAATAATAGTAACAAAATTGGCAAAAATAAAACAACCTCAACATTGAATGTATTGTTATAAGCCTTTGTTGGTGACTTTCCTTCTTTTTATATTGTACACTCATACGCCATCTATGTGTATCTCTGTGTTTATAGTGTACGTAGGCAGGCAAGAGTTGCTCACGTTTAATACAGCTGGCCGTTCAAATGTGGTTATTCGAAGTTTATATTTCTGATGATCAAATTTGACACGATGTGCATTGTATCCATTCTGATGGTCAGGAACGTATAATAGTCATCTCTCTCTCTCTTTCTCTCTCACCTCTCTCCCCGTCTCTCTCTCTGTCTCTGTCTCTGTCTCTGTCTCTATCTCTGTCTCTCTCTCTCTCTCTCTCTCTTTCTCTGTGTTTACATATAGAAAAATAACTTCTTTCAGTTGGGAGTAAAAAAAATTAATATATTCATGGGAAAGGTTATGAAAAAGTATCAAAGTAGTGTGTGTATATATATATATATATATATATATATATATATATATATATATATATATATATATATATATATTACATGTAAATATGCGATCATAAAAAGTCATATTCTTAAGATTATAATCATGGAAAAGTACAGGACAAGTTATTACACCTGTAAAAGTATAGGGCAAGCTATTACTTCTAGTAAATAAAGAATAAGAAACGTTTTACTTAAAATATTTCAGCTAAAATTAAGATTTGAATATTAAAACTTATTTTATTATAGTTTACAAATAACACTATACTTATTTAAATAGAATTTGGCTAATTTACTATCTTAAATAAAGAAAAAAATGACTAAATAAACAAATTAGCTGAACAGTTTTATACAATAAATTTAAAAGAGCTGTAAAGAGTGATAAATTAGAAGAACTGGCATTCTTTGCTTCAATATTTTAAGTAAAAAGTTTCTTATATTTAATTTACTAGAATAGCTTGTCCTATACTTTTACAGGTGTTATAAATCGTCCTGTACTTTTCCATTGTTATAATCTTAAGAATATGACTTTTCACGCTCGCATTTTTCCATGTAATCCATGATTTTTCCAGGCATTGCTGTTATAAGATAATTAATAATGTGTCAATTAATAATTTAAGGTTTTACCTTATAAACTACTGAAAGATAATGTTTCAATTTTTCCATGTAAGCGATGGTATTGCAAAGTGATGATATTCAAAGTGATTGAATTATTTGATATTACCCATCCATCCCAAATTAATGGCAGGAATTTTTACCATGTTGTTGGTTGCACCATACCTCACCAAAAGTTACAAAACCATCAGTTACCAGGCTCACCTTAAGTAACCTAATTTTGCAATCACAGGTCACAGGAATTCATTCAACGAAAAAAAAATTCCAATGATTCCGGGATTAGTGCCCCCCCCCCCCATCATTTTTCCAAACCAAAATAAGGGATTTCCAGCATATTAGGAGGTCAGGGTAGTTGATTCCACGCAAAAAAAATCAAACAAATTCTCTTTTTTCTTTGTGAAAATTGTACAGGTGTTCATATAAAAATTGACCATAATGTTGTTACTTATCCGCAAATAAACCTTAATACTGCAAATGTATCATCAAAGACATTCCAGCCTTCAGCAAACCGTCGTTTTAGGGATAATCTAGGACATTACATACAATAGGCATGTGATTTAGATAGGGGGATACTTTGGCTGCTATTTTTAGCGTGTCGAGCGACCAGGTAGAGGCTCTTTCATTGGTTCGATTGAGTGATGAGATTTTTTTACACATATATGTAATATGTATATATATAATCGGCAGAAGTTAGAGAGTAAGTCAAAAGCTGAGAGTTTCGTCTATTGGCACTTATCAAACTCGAATTTGATCCGTTGTCACTCTGTAACTTTTGACGGAATAACTTCTAAAATACAAAATTTTGTCAAAAACGTTAAGAGTAAGCCCTGTTCTACGTGACACATTCTACCAGTATCGGAAGTTTTAAAGTGTCTAGTTTAAAAAAAAATTAATTAAATAATCTGTGTGTCTAACTGAATAGCTCCAAAATGGATGAAAAGCAAAGTCGACCTCGGCGGAATTTGAACTCAGAACGTAAAGACAGAGGAAATACCGCTTCTAAAATACGAAATTTTGTCAAAAACGTTAAGAGTAAACCCTGTTCTATGTGACATATTCTACCAGTATCGGAAGTTTGAAAGTGTTTAGTTAAAAAAAATTAAATAATATGTACGTCAAAGTCGACCTCTTGGAAATTTGAACTACAAAACGTAAAGACAGAAGAAATATCGATATGCATTTGGCTAGGCGTGCTATCTCTTCTACCAGCGTGCTAACGTTTCTGCCAGCTCGTCGCCTTAGAATGTAAATATTCATTTTAGAAATATATTCTTTATTCTTATTGCTGAAGCGTTACTCCCCTACTTCCTTACTTGCAGACATGAAATTTCGTAACATTTTACCTCATAACTCTTTTTCTGCTAGTTTCTGTTCAATGCGACGAGAGATTTTGAATTTCTTATGCATTTTTCTATCATTTAAGCCTAAGAAATTTGAAATTAAAAAAGAAATTATTTAAAATGAAGATGAATATCTGCCTTGAGGTCGTAGATATTTTGATGTAACTTTTTTTCAACTGAACCAAATCTCAAACTATTTATGCCAAAGTGTAGCTGAGGAAGTGACCTCCTTTAAAACAATTAACAGTTTGCAATTTAGTTGAGAACTGAATTAGTGGTGAAGCTTGGAAGCTGCTGCGATTGACGAAATGGTAGACTTAAGAATATATTCAATCAGTACCGTGGTCGAATGATATATATATATATGTACGTCATTTAATGTCGAATGAATGGGGAAAATGACTGCTCAATACATGTTAAAAAATATTTAGTTTTATTTTTTATTAAAACAGAAGCTGAGAGTTTGACTCACGAATTTCAGTTTTAATTCATATATATATAAATTGGTATAAGCTTTTGTTGGTGACTTTCCTTCTTTTTATGTTGTTTACGTACACTCATGCCCTATCCTGCCATGGTTCAATAGCAAAAGACCTTCTTTTATTTGCTTACTACGTCACCAGTATTGAGACAATTGAGAAAGTGGTAATTACGCACTACGTCATCAATATTTTGTTGCTCTTTAAATTCTTGGTGAGGGAACTGCGTGCCTGATAAAACGTGTTAATACTTGTAGTTTTGTTGTCTTTTAATTGTCTTTTAAACTGTTTTATTGTCTTTTAAACAGTTTAATTAGCTTTAAACGTAGCAAGGTTTATAATATTAGTTTATTACAAGTACTTTTATTAGTTCCTATTTAATGAAATTTAAGTGCATATTAGTTACTGGTAATTTAATATTATAACTTGTAGTGGTGATATACTAATGAGTATGTAGTGCATTATTATTAACTTTTAAATGATGAAATAATGTATTTCACTCATAAAAATATTAAATTAATTTTTGTTTTGGAAAAAATTTTATAAAGTTTGAACTTTCATTATAGTAGTATCTATGGAAGACCGGTGGGATTATTATTTATATGAACTTAAAGATGGATCGCAATTTAGCATATAATTTAGTTATTACAGCTTACTATTAATACCGATACAATGTACATTGGTTTAAATGTCTCTTGTTGTAGTTTTAGTAAGGTTAGTATTTAATCCTGCCTATATATTGATTGATTGAAATAATGCGTCTATTAAGCTTTACTTTTATATTACACTACGGAAATCGGTAGGGATTATAATTTTTTCTGACTTAATAGAGTTGTCGCTGTTTAGTTACGTATTTAGGAGGGGTTGTAATTTACTTATGGATTTATCGATATGACTGTACATTGGGTAAATGTGTTTGAAAGTGGTGGTCTCTTTGGTTTGTTTGTTCTCAAACAACACTTACTTTAGTGCTGTTGACGCCGCCAGATTGAATGGTACTGCCCAGGTGTCGAAACCATAATGATATCCGTGGAGCAGCTGATGATGGAGGTATGTTGGATTGTTGGTTGGTATGGCTGTGGAATAGTATTATAACATAGCCTTTATATATATATATATGTTTATCAATTTGGCAAAATACATAGATAATAAATAACTAAATAAAATGACCATCCAGAAATAGAACAATATGTATTTATATAATATATATATATATATATATAATATATTATATAATTAATTAATAAGGGTGAGAGAATTAGATACTAATTTAATAGTATATCTATTCAACACCAAGTGGCCTAGTGCTCCGAGAAACCTGGATTATTATAATATTTTATAATATATTACAATATTTTTACAAAATAAATATAAGAGAGTGGTCACTATATGGCTCACTCTAGCACCAGTTATCCAAAAGGTTTCAACCACAAAAATACATGTTTCCCATGAAAGTCAGTACGATTGTTAGCTCACACGGACAGGGCAAATAAAAATAAAAAAAATACAGATATTTTGGGACAATTGTTTCGCTATTAATGAATTAAATGTAATTTTACTTACAAAAAAATCCACTTGTAGCTCGTCAGCCAAAACTATCTGGATGAAATCCACTCAATCACACGCCAGATTTTACCATACGATAAATACGCGTGTGGTTCAATTGATTACATCCGACGTTATAATTCAAATACCCAACTAACAGCGCGCCAAACTTTCACGGAAAACAAATACAGCATTTAGAAATAAATGCAGCATAATTATAATTAACTAATAAGGGTGAGAGAATTAGATCTAATTAATAGTATATCTATTCAACACCAGTGCCCTAGTGCTCCGAGAAACCTGGATTATTATAATATTTTATAATATATTACAATATTTTTACAAAATAAATATAAGAGAGGGTCACTATATGGCTCACTCTAGCACCAGTTAATCCAAAAGGTTTCAACCACAAAAATACATGTTTCCCATGAAAGTCAGTACGATTGTTAGCTCACACGGACAGGGCAAATAAAAAAATAACAAAAATACAGATTATTTTGGGACAATTGTTTCGCTATTAATGAATTAATGTAATTTTACTTACAAAAAAAATCCACTTGTAGCTCGTCAGCCAAAACTATCTGGATGAAATCCACTCATCACACGCCAGATTTTACCATAACGATAAATACGCGTGTGGTTCAATTGATTACATCCGACGTTATAATTCAAATGCCCCAACTAACAGCGCGCCAAACTTTCACGGAAAACAAATACAGCATTTAGAAATAAATGCAGCATAATTATAATTAATTAATAAGGGTGAGAGAATTAGATACTAATTTAATAGTATATCTATTCAACACCAAGTGGCCTGGTGCTAGAGTGAGCCATATAGTGACCACTCTCTTATATTTATTTTGTAAAAATATTGTAATATATTATAAAATATTATAATAATCCAGGTTTCTCGAAGCACTAGGCCTTGGTGTTGAATAGATATACTATTAAATTAGTATCTAATTCTCTCACCCTTATTAATTAATTATAATTATGCTGCATTTATTTCTAAATGCTGTATTTGTTTTCCGTGAAAGTTTGGCGCGCTGTTAGTTGGGGCATTTGAATTATAACGTCGGAGTGTAATCAATTGAACCACACGCGTTTTATCGTTATGGTAAAATCTGGCGTGTGATTGAGTGGATTTCAGCCAGATAGTTTTGGCTGACGAGCTACAAGTGGATTTTTTTGTAAGTAAAATTACATTTAATTCATTAATAGCGAAACAATTGTCCCAAAATAATCTGTATTTTTGTTATTTTTTATTTGCCCTGTCCGTGTGAGCTAACAATCGTACTGACTTTCATGGGAAACATGTTTTTTGTGGTTTAAACCTTTTGGATTAACTGGTGTAGAGTGAGCCATATAGTGACCACTCTCTATATTTATTTTATATATATATATATATTATACATACATACATACATGCATGCATACATACATACATACATACATAATATATATTATATATATATATATTATAGATATATATATAGAGAGAGATAGAGAGATAGATAGATAGATAGATAGATAGATAGATAGATAGATAGATAGATAGATAGATAGATAGATAGATGAGTAAAGTTAATTTCCATATCAATATCGCTGTTCAATGTTACTAGTAATTCAACCCCAAGCAGATCTTCCACCAGTTGGTTATAAGTGCAGCCTGTACCCTGTAACATATGTATTGCCAGGAGGGGAGCGAACGCATAACATCCTTCAGCAGACGACAGCATCGCTAGACCGATTCAGTTTCGTGCTAATTTGCTCAGCCTCAGTCGTGATTACCTGGCCGCCAGAGAGATGGCCAAACACCTTGAAGGCTTTTCCATGCATAGCTGAATCAAATGACACCACGTATACAACCTCACAAAACCACACCACACATATGTAATCCTCAAGAAGAACTCTATCACTTAACCGGCGCAACGTATACCGAAACAACATATTCAAAAGACGATCAATTGAACTAACGTGTTTTAGCGCTTTCTTGAAAATTTTCATCTTGATACAAAACCATATAAAACCAGAAGTGAATTGGTCACTCCGTACTTGAATAAAACTAAAAATAGATATTTGTTGTGAGGAACTACAAGGTTTCAATCATTCGAGTCATCGGTAGTGGTGGGGTGCTGAGCAAGTGTAAAGAAAGTCAGGGTCGACCGTTGATCAGTAGGTACGATGTTTGCGGACTCTGCACACTAGGCAATTTAGCATTAGGAAGATTGCTAAACCACTTCGTCGGAGTTCTTGACGTGTCCAGGAAAGGTGGAGAGTGTGGGTTTCAGGATGTGAGAAAGTAACCAGGATATTTTATATAGAGGCCTTCCACGCAGGAGACGATGGGTCTAATCTGGATCGTGTTGCTATTCTTGTGTGTTTTAATGAGGTGATAAAATCTGAGTAATCTTCTGTTCTCTATGATGAAGTTGTTCTTGAATTTATTATGTATTTGTCTGCGTCTACAGATGTCCGTCCATGCGGTGTTAATTCGGTCCTCAATCCTGGTCGCAGTTATATCTATCACTTCAGAATATAGCCTGTCATTGCTTAAATGTTCTAGTGCCAGTCTATCATATACTTCACAAGAAATCATGCAGATTTCTTTTCCTTTAACTGATGGTAATTATACAAGGTTTTTGCTTTTTAGTCAATGTGTTATGTTGCGCCTTGGTTAATTTGGACTTATTTTCGATTCCTTCCTTAAGATGTTGGAGATAGACTGTTTCAATCTGGATAGTTTGTGGTTAAGTTCTTGGTTGGTTGAGTGTGAGTGGAATGGGTGGTCTAGTTGGTACGTGGGAAATTTGCCGAGTGTGTTGTTGTTCTTCTTCTTTATCATCGATAGCCATTTGAGTTGGCAGGCTGTTCGACAAAAGTTGGCTTCCAGGTCGATTAAGATTTTTTCATTTGGCTGTTGGCTCAAGATAAATTTAGGGCCCAGACTGAGAAGTTCTAGCAAAACAAAGGGTGGATAGAGAACGCTAGTAATTATAAAAATACCGTTAAGAAATTAGACTTCGTAAGAAGAGAGAGGAAGAGAAGGAAAACATGTTCTGTTCGGATTACAATCACTTGTAATATTTCTATTAATATTATTATTTAAGGTGTGATTATTATTAATAATATTATTCCATTTCTCTTATGTTCTCCAAAACACGTCTCACTTCTCTTTGGAATTATTAGAATTATTACCCATGTATGTTTTCTTAGTAACAACTTAAAGTGCTTATGTGACATTTGGCTACCCTGGTAACTACTTCTCTCATCTTTCCTTGTAAATTATATATATATATATATATATACTCTTTTACTCTTTTACTCTTTTACTTGTTTCAGTCATTTGACTGCGGCCATGCTGGAGCACCGCCTTTAGTCGAGCAAATCGACCCCGGGACTTATTCTTTGTAAGCCCAGTACTTATATATATATATATATATATATATATCTTGGCACTCCATCGGTTACAACCACAAGGGTTCCAGTTGAGGCAATCAGCGGAACAGCCTGCTCGTGAAATTAACGTGCAAGTGGCTGAGTACTCCTTAGACACGTGTACCCTTATCGTAATTCTCGGGGAGATTCAGAGTGACACAGTGTGTGGCAAGGCTGGCCCTTTAAAATACAGGTACAACAGAAACAGGAAAAAAGAGTGAGAGAAAGTTGTGATGAAACAGTACAGCAGGGTTCGCCACCATCCCCTGCCGGAGCTGTTAGGTGTTTTCGCTCAATAAACACTCACCACACCAGGTCTGGGAATCGAAACTGCGATCCAACGACCGCGAGTCCGCTGCCCTAA
>NC_042997.1:55536888-55549388 GCF_006345805.1 Octopus sinensis | reverse complement strand
TGGAGAGGGAGGAAAGCTGGAAAATGAAAATGAAAAACGATAGATGGATAAATTAGGGGAAAAGCTCTTGAAAATATGCAACAAGTGAAGAGAAGAAAAAAAAAACGTTAAAAAAGAACAAGAAAAAATAACATTGGGAACACTTTTAATAAGAGCATTTCAAGACACATCTAACTCTAAAAGAGCATTGGAAACTAAACGCTCGTACATCAACGCTGCTCTTTCTTTATTTTTTTTTTCTTCATTTGTCTTCACACTCTTTAATTCAGTTTCTTGTTCTTTTCAGCGAACTGTTGAATTGTAAAGGCGGGTGCGTTTGCATAACTTCATTTCTTTATGTATGTCCGTCTCTTGTTACCTATGTCATTATTCTGCTTCTCCTCCTATCTCTATCTTTTTGTCTCTCATCCTCTTCTTCACTTTGTCGCTACACCCCCACACACATATCTATACAAACACACTCACACACAATATATGTACACACACACACACACACACACACACACACATATATATATATAAATATATATATATATATATATATATACACACACATACACTCACACGTATATATATACAGACACATTCCTAAACATATTTATTAACCGACCATCATTTCTGGCATTGATCCTTTGGGTACTGTCATTCGATAGCAAGCCCGTTTATACTCGTGTAAACTGATTCGGTATCCTTGTTCTCCCACATGCGTGGGACGCATAGATGGTAGTCAAGGCGGTTGGTAATTCTTGCTGGTTTTCAGCAGCATACCCCGAACTTCGGCAGTTTGTCACTTGTAGCCAGTGCGCTTATATGTATTGTACAGACAGCACAGTCTTTCGCTAGTTTCCAATTTGAATTTTATCTCTTACCGTTTAACCATGTCTCCTTTCTGATCTCCGTATCATCGCTCGCGTGTATGAAACTCGGAATAAATGATTACCTTAGTAAATCAGGCGTGGCGCATGCATGTCAGTTGCTTCACCTATTTCAGTTGTACTTTGATTACCATCTATTCGATGCAGGCTTTCTTTATTTGCAGCAGGGTCTTATCCTTTTCACTCAGTCTTTCTATTTGCTCCTTCACATCTATTGTAGTCTTTTTAGGTAGATATCGAACTGCGTTCTGTGTCTGCTGTATAGTTTCCATGTTTTACGGTAATAGGTAAAAAGCAAGGTGCACCACCGTTTTATATACAACCAGTTTGACTTATGGAGGGACTCTTACTGTCATACACGCATTCGGAACAGTCTGTTCGTCATTGTTTCATCGAACAGCTGCTCGAAATGTGTTTCTTTAGTATTTGTTCTATGTAGTATGTTGCTGCATGATGCTGTAATCATTTTTCGAAATCCTCGAGGTTTTACAGTAAAATATGAAGGTTATTCAAACGGATAATTGGATCATACATTCGTTTTGCAAAAATATTCATGTCCGAGATTAAGAAATTCCATTTAAGACTAGATTTATTTATAGGAAAGGACCAAATTTAGTCTAGTATTTGATCTCCGCAGCTTGATCAGAAAATTAGATTAGTTATTTTTTGCACAAAAACATTCAAATTGTTTTCTGTCTTTAACTCAGACCGATAAGACCATTTAAGGTTGCTGTATCATAGACCTGTAGTCAGCAAATTCAATAAGCTCTTCAAAATAAACATTCTTTAAAATTTAAAGTATTGTTACTATAGAAATATTTATAAGTTGTATATCTTTATAGTATACGAATTAAATATGGAGGAAGAATTCCCAAATATATACATATAGAATTAAACAAACTAGTTCAGTTTACGACTTCAGTTTATTAGTAATATTTAGATTTTAGCTGGAGATAAGCATTACTACATATTTTATGCTTGAGCTGGCAGACTCGTTAGCGCGTCGTACAAAATGCTTAGCAGCATTTCTTCTTGTTTAAATCCACCCACTAACTTTGCATTTTGTCTTTTGGGGGTCAGTAAAATAAACTCCAGCCAAATACTGGGAGGTATTGTAATCGAATAACCCTTACCCCTAAAACTGTTGGCCTTACACCAAAATTACATACAATTTCTATAATCATGACAGTTACTTTTTTTACATTATTCATTTAGTCACCGAATAGTTCAGTGATGAATCATTTATTGTAAATGACATAAGTTTCATGTCTCTGTTGCACTAAGAATTATTTAACTACTTGAGTGAATTGCTATGATATTTATTGAAAAATTTCGAAAGACAATCCCTAGGTAATTGAAATTACTTGAAGTTAACAACTTAACTTTATTTTCTTTTTGGTGATCGATCTTGAACTCAACCTGTTTTTACAAACTAAGCATTTGATATGAGGGAAACACAGATATTACGATTGAAGTGATGACCTTTTATAATATCGATCGAATTCACTAACCGACATATCATGATATAATTACGATACAGATTTATCGTTATACAATATATCATACTTTATATGTGATACATATAATTTATTATACTAATTTATTATACTAATTGTGATTTTAAAGAAAATTGTTGAAGATCCTTACTACTTTAATAGTTACTAATACCAAAACTTTCTGTAGCGTTTTTCTTTATCGGTTGCTTTTTAACAAGAAAATATTTTTCAATGAGTTGTGGTTATCTCTTCAAGTTATCATTTTTCATTATAGACTTTGATCTAATACAATTATGTTAAAGAAAACAAAAAGCTATATTTACAATTGATAAATTTTATTATAAACAGCCCAACAGGGTTTGGTATTTGAGATTTTCAAACATGCCAACAGAAAATCAGGGTAAAGATATAGAGAAACATCTGTGACTTACTATATATCTCTAGTTTGTAGCATAATGGTAAATTTCGTTGGTTTCAGCTACAGTCTATTGGGAGATGTACCAATAATATAGCTATGTCTGGTGTGTAGATAAGAGATGAAAGAGAATGTGAGATCAATATTTAGTGAACACGACTTGATGTCCGAAGAAATGGAAATATATTGCAAAACATGTATAGCACTTTAATGTTGTGCCACACGAGAGACATTAGACTCAGGGGGAATGAAAGAGCTGAGGAGAGTTCAAATCTCTTGATCTCCACATTACACCATAAAAGATAATAGTCTGGCTGGAATGCACTGAAGTGGAGAAAAGAATGAGAAGTCGTTCAGATCATAAAACTTTGCACAGAGCAACATATTAGACGTAATGATTGTAGATGTAATTTGTATTAGAAATACAAACCGGTTGAAACAGAAACGAGAATTTTATTAGAATAGTATGTATATAAGCAGTTGTAAACAAGTAAGAAATTAGAAACAAAAACACGTTCTTTCAAAGTTGTTATGAAATAATGTGATCGTTTGATATTCTACTTTTCGGCTCACGTCTTACAATCACCCATCTCATGTATTACATATTGATAAAATCGATGATGACAGAAGCGTTTCAATAATACATTTTCTAATTAAACTTCCCTAGAAATATCAATACTCATCAAATTTCGATAAAACTTATATAATTAAGCATATCAATATTGATTTATATTTAATAAAATTTATGTAATCAAAGTGCTTCGATGGAAAGTCTCTTTTAAATCGACACTTTTTAATAAAGTTACTTACATCAGGCTAAGTTATAGCCATAATATTTCAATGACTTTTCAATACGGTAATGTGATAAGTAGTTAATGAGAATTTTATCTTGACTATTTCTAAGTTATTTGATGTCTGGTGTGAGCTATTAATTAATACGACAATAATTTTCCGGACTATTACCTTCATTAGAAATGAAATATTTATGTTTATCGTTAGGTTTGGCGTCACTAAAAATTCGGCAGTGAATTCGAAACTGAAAACTATAACTATAAAGCAAGAATACGATCTACCTTCCTACTACGCTTGGATGCTACGATACTATGTGTTATATTTTTAGGTTATTTAAATTTACTTTTTGCTGAAGGATTCCATATTCAACTAGAGGATAGAGGACAAACCTCCAAAAGTAAATATCTCCCGAGGATAAAGGAATGTCATTAAGACTTCACAGTTTCACAACTGTATTATTGTTCTATGAACAGATAAGGGTAATGTAACTGTAGACATATGTATTACAGGATATAGCAACAACTCTCCTATATGAGAATAATTGCAATAAATTAAATACTGCATTGAAATTTGTCATTCCTACTTCAGAAGTACAAGAGCCATTTTGCTTGCAGACAGCTTATGGAAAAAACATACTAAATTATTGGCACATATACTTATAGCTAGACAATCTCTGAAACTCATACATATCCACTTCCCATACTCAAATGAATATCACAAGATTTTCAATAGAAATACAGTTACAGTTAGCTATAGTTTCATTCTCAATACATAATGGCTGAATTTCAATCACAATAAGTATGATAATATTAGAAGCACCCCTCATAGATATTGTTATTATAAATTCCCTGATAACTATCTCCTGAACAATTTGACCCTAGAAGAAGAATTAGTGCACAAGTACAACATCACTGACATGTTATTTCCAGTCATTCCAATTTACATTAGAATGACTGGAAATATACATGCAGCACTTGACTCCGTTTAGACATAAGAACAAAAGGCATGCAACTTCTTTATCCATTAGAGATGAAACCTTAAAATAAGGAGTTTAGACAACTCCTATATAAATTGAGCATTATAGCTAAGACCAGAAAATATTGAGGACAAGACAGCAGATGTAACCTCTGCATCACAGAATGTAAATATCATAACATCAACAATGAACATTTTGAACATTAGGGAATAACCTTTTCCCCATGCATGCGCAAAAAATTGTTTAAACAACGACATTTCAAGCATGACTTCTCATCCACTTTATCTAACCTGCATAAACGTTTGGTTATCGATTACATGTACAATATGCATTACAGACGCATATTCTCAGGAACTGATACTGGAATTCTAAACTATACAGATAAGCATAAAATGCACATAACATATATTCATGACATCACACAATTCACAAAAATATATGTATATAAAGTCATAAATATTTTCAAGAACTTACAACTTCATGAGCTAATTTGCGTTTGAAACCAGTGAAACCTCATAAATAATAAGATGCACATGTTCAAAGTCCAGCTAAACGCATATTGGGTACATATATTTAGTCATAAATATAGGTGTTCATGAACGTTCTCACATGAGGCAATTCAGGAATTAAGTGTGGTGAACGCAAGATTCTACAAAAATCCAAGGCCAATGCATGTGAGATAAAGATGAGGAAATCTACGTAAGTTACTCAATCCTGACCAGTGTATTCAAATTGAAGTCTGCATTATTTCGTGTAACTCCGTCTAGTTTTATATAAATGGAGGCGCTTCCCTGCATTTTGAGTAAAGTACTTTCAAGTACTGTGGATGAAACCATCGGTACTTTTGTTAATCTACAAGTGCACACTGTTTATCCCCTCAGTGTGATGTTGAGCACTCATCTCCATGATTCGATACTATCGTGTACACACACACACATACACACGTGTATATATATATATATGTGTGTGTGTGTGTGTGCGTGTGTGTGTGTGTATGTGTGTATGTGTGTATGTACATATGTATATACATTTATACATATAATACACATATATATATATTTAATTATTCACGTATATATACATATATACATATTTACACATATACATATATATATGTATGTATGTATGTATGTATATGTCATATATATAAAAGAGAGTTTGTATGTGTATATGTGTGTGCGTATGTTCCTTATGCATTCCAAAGCCGAGTTGCCACTTTTGATATATGGGGTATCAAAAGGTTCAGTAGGCTTTTGGCTACAAGCTAAACTATATTTTCCCTCACATATTTGCATTACAAAACTTTAACATTGTCATTTTCTTTTAGTCACCTATCGTAAACATTTTATATCAACACTACAACGACAATGCCGTCACATTTTCTATATGAGTGTGTTCGCGCATTCGTTACCTACGTTAGGCCGATGACCGACAATATGTCACTGTCAGTATACATACATTTTTGTGACGACTGACACACACAGGGACAGAGTTAGGCTTCAGGAGTGCGTTAATGTATGCGTGTGTGTCTTAGTTTATGTAACTTTCTCCCGCCCGACAGTGAAATGCGCCGATATTGAAAGGTTAGCTGCAGCCCGGACTTTAAACGAACAACAGCGTTCGCTTTCAAGTACTACCAACATGAAGATTTGGCTGATTTAACACCATTCACAATACTCGCAAATATATCTGAAAAAAAAAAAAAAACCCATCCGGAAACCTGGCAAAGTAGATAGCCTCCGCAGCCCTTTCAATATAATTACAGAAATGTTATTCCACTTCTTCTAACCAGTTTCAAGATAATATTTTCTTAACAGTCCTTATATTATTCATCACTGTATCAACGTCGCACAACCTTTTTACTGCATTAGTCAGTGTTTATTCTACACAATCAAAAAAATATGTAGTAATGTCAAATTAATTTATATCTTGCTACATGCATCCTTCAGTAAATATTTTTAATTAACGTTGCAACAACAGCATCTTCCTTGGTTCAGCATTCGTTTCAAAATTGTAAAATAAATTATTTCTGTAGGAAAAATTGAATTATACCTTCTGAATTTTCTTGGACTTTCACTTTTTTCCCCATGCTATTCAATCGTGAATTTTATAAGATTTAGTGCATATTCCAAATAAATATTGACGTTCTGTACTTTGTTACATTGGTGACACATAGCAACTTTTGTAAATTGGTGACATTCCATTTTTGTATAACATAACTATGCTAAAGAAAGTATGTTTTTGCACCTATATTGACTACATTTCGTTTCGCTTCAACTTCGTATGTGTATATTTTACTGTTGTCAATATTATCAAATTCTATGAGTGTGTTTCTGCGTGCCTTACGTTTATAATAAACTATAGTAAAGAACATTTTACGCTGTTTTAATGAACCCACATCTAATGAAGTAGCCATTTTTATGGCTAGTGTTCCCCATGAAAATCATGATATTCTTATTCGTGTACGAGATAACAATCTTAAACGTGTTTCACAGACTCATCCTTCTTGTCATGAAACGTACACATAAACACTGTATTAAAATAAGCCACAACTAAAAGAATTGCATTAAATGACAACCATTTTCTATATGTTATGAGGAAATAGTCACCCATACACGCACACATATACACACACACACACTCTCTCTCTCTCTCTCACTTTCTCACGCACAAAAAAGATGCATGCATATGTATTTATGGGCGAATGTAAAGAATACGCACTCCCGGTGTTTAGGTTTAGGGTTAGGCCGAAAACGGGTGGTGTGCGTATTCTTTTCCTCCGCTATGTACGTGTGTATGAAAGATAATGTGTGTGTGTGTGTGACAGAGAGAGAAAGAGTGAGGGAGTGCCACTTACACATAGATGCAAAAAATTCATACATCACAACACACACCTTCACTCACTCACTCTCACTTTCTCTATCTCTCTCTCTCACACACTTCCATTTCATATACACGTACACCTTACACTTTCTCCTCTCACTTCAAAGCAAATGTCACCTTTTCACTTTATCCTCTCATTCAAATTCTGCTCCCTTCAAAGCATATAGAAATTAAAACAATCTTAAGGAATTCAACGAACAATCATATGATCACATATATGTCGAGTTCACAACTTTGCTTCTTCAAACGAAAGAAGGCCATAAAATAAATTCCTTTGACACACATACACACACGCTAGGTAAAACGTCTGTGCGAATTATGTTATTTCTTGCAGTGTGCACGCGGAAATTTACAGCTCAAATCCAATTGAAACGATCTTTTTCTATTGTGTAATTTGTGTTGAGCATATTTAAAATCCTGATCTTTGATACAAACTTAAAAGGAAGTTTTCCCAGAAATCTTGTCCTTTATCTCCTATTTCTAGCATGTCCAAGGTAACATTTCTGCCTCCACCTTATTATTTTACCTAAATTTCTTCCGATTTGCGATACAGGAGATTTCACCCACAAAATACGTTCTTAATATTTTAATTTTCTCCTTTTCTACACCACATTCATTTCTTACTTTTTTAACATTTTTATTCTTGGTAATACATGGAGAAAAACAGAGAGTACGAATTTTAAAGATTTTCACCCATTACATCACCACTTTCCAAAAGCCACACACTCATAATGTTTCATTTTTAGCTTTTTGGAAAACGGGGAAATTTCTTCAGAAATAATGTCGTTTACTTGCTGTTTTTAGCATTACGGCTTTTCTGGTGGTGGTCTGGTATTTTTAAGTTTACTATTTAAGTATAATTCAACGCATGCGGGAAACACCAGCAAAAATAAAAGATTGGGAGATTCTAGCTTTTTGAATGCTGATAGGTGATGGGTGAGTGAGATGGAGGAAGGGGCACTGAGTGTTTCTTTAAGAAAAATTAAACTATAAAAAATGTGTGTACATATCTCTTATTATAAAAGGCAGATTTTATCTGCCTCCCTTTGTCACTTATAGAAATCTACAATATAGGATTTCTTCAATTACAATTTACCTAGCATTTTTAAGAGTAGAATGCATCGGGTCATGCCAGGTCCAGTTTTTAAAATTTAAACTCCAATTAAGCAAAATTTACAGAAAACTCACATTCTGGTGTGTATGTCAAATGCTTTTCTTAGTCTGGTTTACAGCACACGCAAACGCACACACACAGTGTGCAACGAATAAAGTGAAACTAATTCACTTTCTGTAGTGAGTGACTATTTCACTCTACATTCCCACTTCCACTTTACACACATAGACACGCAAATATATAAATAAAATTGTAAGCTAACGTGTGTGTGTGTGTGTGTGTGTGTGTGCGTGTGTGTGTGAGGATGCGTGTGTGTGTGTGTGCGTGAGTGTGTGACAGGAAAGTTTTTTACGACGAATATAAGACCTATATCCAAGTAGCAGAAAGATCGCCCAAAAGTGTATATAGATATTTAAATGTATTTATATATTCATCTATACACAGATGTATGTATAATGTGTGTGTATAAATTTCCATAGTGGTAACCTTTCACTCCATACAAAGTTTTTTAGGACGAATATAAGATCTAAAGTATATACAAGTAGCAGAAAGATCGCCCAAAAGTGTATATAGGTATTTAAATGTATTTATATATTCATCTATGCACACATGTATGTATAACGTGTGTGTATATATTTCCATAGAGGTAACCATTCACTCCATACAAAGTTTTTTAGGACGAAAATAAGATCTAAAGTTATCTCTAAGAAAAAGAAAGATCGCCCAAAAGTGTATATAGATATTTAAATGTATTTATATATTCATCTATACACAGATGTATGTATAATGTGTGTGTATATATTTCCATAGAGGTAACCTTTCACTCCATACAAAGTTTTTTAGGACGAATATAAGATCTAAAGTTATCTCTAAGAAAAAGAAAGATCGCCCAAAAGTGTATATAGATATTTAAATGTATTTATATATTCATCTATACACAGATGTATATATAATGTGTGTGTATATATTTCCATAGAGGTAACCTTTCACTCCATACAAAGTTTTTTAGGACGAATATAAGATCTAAAGTTATCTCTAAGAAAAAGAAAGATCGCCCAAAAGTGTATATAGATATTTAAATGTATTTATATATTCATCTATACACACATGTATGTATAATGTGCGTGTATATATTTCCATAGAGGTAACCATTCAATCCATACAAAGTTTTTTAGGACGAAAATATTTATATATAAAAGAAAGGTTGTGTGTCTGTCTACTCCGATTTAGATTCCTAACTACTCCCACATTTTGCAATGAAGTTTAACCAAAGTATCTTATAGTCGTGATTCATATCGAGCCCTTCTGGGTATTAGCGCGCGTCTACGATGAGTCTATAATTTTACAAATAATTTACCATCATTTTTTTCCATTTTAATGCATATTTTTTTAAATAAAGGGAAGTAACTCTCAAACTTCACACCAATATGCGTGCTCATATGCGACGTAATATCACATCAGCAGCATTTCCTCACACCCTCCTTGCACTTGGCGAAGGCAAAATACCAGGGGATGAAAATGGTAATATTGCCATCGATTCCATTTGTACCATTGTTAAGACGCCTTCTCATCTCAGAGATGCAGTGTTCCCAGATCTACAAGCTAATTATCAGAATATGGATTGGATTGGCAAAAAGGCTATACTGGCCCCGAGGAATAAAACTGTTCACCTTATTAATGATGAAATGCTAAAACTCATTCCTGGGGAAGTCTATGTATATCAGTCTATCGATACAACTCCTGACCCAGAGGACGTCATCAACTATCCAATAGAGGTACTCAATTCCTTTGAGCACCCCGGACTACCACCACACTTTCTCAAACTTAAAGTTGGTGCCCCTATAATGCTCATCAGAAATTTGGTTCCCCCAAAACAATGCAATGGCACACGTTTTATCGTTAAGTCCTTATCTCCCACCGTAAACTTATATCAATATTTGCCTGAATAATCATCATAATTCAGTGCAATCATTAACAGTACTTTCAAGCAATTCAGCCCCGAGCAACGCCGGGCAATTCTGCTAGTATATATATATTTCCCAGATTCGTAATCGCTGTATTTTTCTACGTAAATAACGAAAAATTCGATGAAAAGTTACAAATTAAGAAATTCCGGTGGGAACAGGGGAAAATTTAGATACTAAAAACGTGATTTCTGGACAAAATTGGATTAACCCCCTTTTATATGATAAAACAATACATAGTTTTTGAACCTTGTTAAGACAGAAAGCACTTTCATGCAAATTGTACCCTCACCCTTCACTATTAAACAAACAATAAGTTCCATTATTCTATTAACTATATATCAGCAGTGCCGATTCTGCCCATAAGAAAGGAGCAAATAATACGACGTGCTTGTAGGTCATGACATTCGGGCAACGCCTGGATGCATTACTAGTGTGTGTGTGTGTGTGTGTGTGTGTGTGTGTGTGTGTGTGTGTGTGTGTGTGTGCGCGCGTGTGTGTGTGTATACACACACACATTCTATTATTCTATTACTTCTTTCAGTTATTTAACTACAGCCATGCTGGTACATCGCATTGAGAATCTCGAGGCGTCCTCCAGATGCCGAAATATATATATATATATATATATATATATAAAAAACACACGCTCACACACACAGAAGTACACACGCGCATACACACTGACACACACACACACACACACACACTGACACACACACACAGATATGTATATAGATGCAGTTATGGGAATAAGAAAATTAGATATATCAAATGCATCGAATATATTAAATACATTATATACGAAATATGTACACATGTATACATTCAAGACCAGAGAAAGCAAAAAGTGGAAACTTTCAGATGATAAATTTATATGTACCTTAGTAATCTCCCTCTGCCACTGAACTAGACATTTTACTTCGCTCAAATAATTGTCATTCCTTTTCTCACTATCTCAACCAATAATCTTATAACTGACTTCCCTAAAAACGTTAACAAGCTGAACACAATAAACTACCATTCATATACCATCTACCCCACCCTCCTGTCAACATGCCTACTCTCCACCCCTACAACTCCCTTACTAGTCTCATTCTTCTTGAACTATCTTTTCTCTCCTCATCATTCCCTGTCTAAATACCTTCAGTCCCCACTCCAATACCCTTAGCCCTCCACATGTAATCATTCCATCATTGAACTTTTATGCATTAAGATCTGAAATGTAAGATCTTCTCCACCCTGATGACGGAGGCTCGTACCATTTTATGTTAAATGCATCCATATAGACGCATTTTGTGATGGACTAAATCTACCAACAGTATTATGGTTCACCGATTCCCCAGAAGCAACTGTTGCACTTATAACATCTTTCTTCCACCCCTTTAATTTTCTATGTCGTTTGCACTCTGTGTAAATTGGACCTATTCATATGAATATATATATATACACAAACAAATTCGTCATCTGAAAGTTTCTACCTTTTGCTTTCTCCCGTCACGCATGCATACATATAAACATATTTTGTATTTGATGTATTTAATATATTCAATATATTTGATGTCTCTAATTTGCTTATCCCCATAATTGTTTCTAAACCCACTCAACCTGATCACTCTTATAATCTTTCTTTACCTCGTGGATTGATACCCTGTAAAGACATCGGTGTTTAAGTTTGAATCTTTTGAGCGCTACTGTCTTCTATACTGAGAATATCTGAATCTCATCCATGAACTATTTGTGTGTGTGTGTGTGTGTGTGTGTGCGTGTGAGTAAATACACACGCACATTCACACATATATGTATATATCATATACACATATGTAGGTATGTATATATGTGTATATATATGTATATATGATATACACATATGTAGGTATGTATATTTTGCGTATGCGTATATTACGCACACATAAAATTCGTTTCTGAATATAATTTAAGATTCAAAATTGATAAAATAATGTGGAGTAAATGAAGTTGGTTTA
>NC_042997.1:55516888-55531888 GCF_006345805.1 Octopus sinensis | reverse complement strand
TATTATTATTATTATTATTATTATTATTATTATTATTATTATATATTATTATTATTATTATTATTATTTATTATTATTATTATTATTATTATTATTATTATTCAGTAGTTTTATTTTTATAGCGTGCTTTCACTTCACTACCGAGCGCAGCTCTGTGTGCCTTGGGTATGTGCTATGATTTGTTGTGATGCTCTGATGGTTATTGTATGGAAAGTGTTCTGCGTAGGATGTGTGCAGTGCCTAGTAGTGCAATTTTCTGTATGTTATATGTGTTTGTAAGTCCTGGTGTTTTTGTTATGTATTTGTCTGAATATTTTTTTATCATGCCTAATGCACCTACTATGATAGGAATTGTTTCTGTTTTCAGATTCCACATTCTAGTTACCTCTATTTCCAGGTCTTTGTATTTTGAGAGTTTCTCCATTTCTTTTAGAGACACGTTGTCATCTGCGGTATTGATACATCAATTAGAAAGCATTTTTTTTCTTCATGATCTCTGACAACTATATCTGGTCTGTTGGCCTTAATTTCTCTATCTGTGTGTATCGGCATATCCCAGAGTATGGTTGCTTTCTCGTTTTCTGTGACCTTTTCTGGTGTGTGTCTATACCATCTTTTTTCTGTTGTATAATATTATTATTATTATTATTATTATTATTATTATTATTATTATTATTATTATTATTATTATTATTATTATTATTATTATTATTATTATTATTATTATCATTATTATTAGTTGGTAACGTACTCTCTTTCTCCTTCTATTGTTCCTCACTTTCTCTACTCCTTTCTTATCTCTGATAAACAGTATTGCCCGAAACGTCACCTCTTTTGTTTTCACATTTGGCGTATTGAGCTCCGTTATACACTCCTTTGTTTTCTTGCTTTATATTTATACGATTTTCAGACACACTCTTTGTCTCCACACGGTATTTATTCTTTACGTGATTCTTATATGCCTTTAATTTTACTCATGTTTATCGTGTAAATTTTATATCTATACGTACATTCATATTTTTAACTTTTAACCTGCTAACACTACACACATTTTGTAACTTTTAAATAGCAAATAAAACATTTGATGATGTGTGCTAAACTTTGTCACGCTGGAATTAATTAATTAATATGCCACGAATTAATTAATTGTATATGGCTTGAATATAAACTGAAAATGTATTTTGTATTGCAATTTTATCATTCAAAAACTTGTGTTCCTGTATATGTATGTAGGTATGTATGTATGTATGTATGTATGTGTGTCATTTTTCAGTTTTATTTCAATAATTCAGTGTAGGCACTCACTTTTCCACTGTTCTTCAGCTTTATGTTAACTTCTGCTGGGCAGCTAATTTCCACAACTGTACACAGTTTCTCTCCTCTGTCCCAAATCATTATATCAGGTCTGTTGTGCTTACATTTTATTGAGGTCTTCACTGAGACATTTCATCAGTACTCCTTTTCATAATGAGTGGCTATGGCTTCTACCATACTGTGGGTTCTTATGTCTTTGTCCTCTGGGTTATCCTTTCGACGGATCTCGTTATACAGTGTTCTAGCAACAGTATGCTTCATTGGTAGATAAAATCGTGATGACTTTTTCGGACAACTGCTTATGATGTGGTTGATAACGTCGGTGTTAACTTCACAAAATCTGCATCGGTTGTCACATTTTAGTGCTGCTTTTCCTGCATCTCTGTCCCTTTCGTACACTAAGTATTTGATTGAAATTTGCTGTTCCTGGATTATAAACGCATACCCTTCAAAGTGGCAGGTAGTAATCCGGTTGTTAGTCTATGATAGAATGCTTTGATGATAGAATGCTTTCATGATCAATGTTACTATCATTTCAGAGCTTTCTACTAACATATCCATGCATAGTCTTCTGCTCATATACGCACATCCTTTCATCTGATGATACGGTAGAGTCATGTGACTTCTTTGGACATGTATTTAAGTTTATCAGACAAGTAATGCTGCTGTATGTATGTATTTAAGTATGTATGTATGTATGTATGTATATATGTATGTATGTATGTATGTATGTATGTATGTATGTATGTATGTTTGCTCTTCTCTTTCTCTTTCTAATTTAGAGTAAATCTTGACCGGCCACCTACTTGGTAGCAATGTTGTGAAGAAAATCATCTTGTTTTGTTCATCACTCTTTAAACCTTAAGGCCTTACAATATTTTGTAATCCCAGATATCGTGGTCATTTGTAGCGTATGAATTCGCGTTATCTCCGCAGTATTCGAAATCCAGTTACATTTTGCTGCAGATGGTTAATATGTACTCTGTTGCTCCACTAATAATAGTGGAGTTTATATTGGATACTGGATTTGCAAGCTCCTTATCAATGATCTATAGATGTCCTATTTCTCTTGTATTTTTCTAACCACATTGGAACCCAGAGGACAGCAGATTTCCGCGACAGATTTCCTTTGTGGTCCTACGCAACAATATCTGACGGGTTGTGTTTTAACTTAGTGGCTGTTTTAATTTCTAAGTTCCACCAATATTCTTTTGACCTATTGGTCTCCATATGATGAACTTCGTTTGTAAATGTTTTCTATTTTGTTACTAAGGCAAGATATCTTTCCTTGTGGTCCTACGCAACAATATCTGACGGGTTGTGTTTTAACTAGTGGCTGTTTTAATTTCTAAGTTCCACCAATATTCTTTTGACCTATTGGTCTCCATATGATGAACTTCGTTTGTAATGTTTTCTATTTTGTTACTAAGGCAAGATATCTTTCCTTTGTGGTCCTACAATAATATCTAGAAGACAATCTCTCGCAGTTGGCAATAACGTGATTGATGTCTTCAATCTCGGACTTGCACAGCCTGCATTTATTGTATGTAAATGTTTTCTGCCTGATATACTGTAGGTACTTGTGGTGATCTCTTGTTCTTGGATTATATGGATGTAGCCTTAAAACGAGGGATGTCATAGACTTGTCGGTACTCCATGCCAGGCTTTTGACATGATTAATCTATTCTATGGATTGTGTTTTACGTGACGTGTACCGTTGCACTATTTTGTCAGTGAACTGTTCCATTTTTTTATTCCGTTGTTCTGCTAAATAGATTTTACCAATGCACCCGGGGAAAAGATCTGTCTTAGCTCTTCATTTATACCGCTCCTCAAGTTCACTAGCTATCCTAATTATGTTTTTGATTTCATGGTCACAAACTTGGAAAAGACGGTTACAGGTCTCTTTCTACTGCTGCAAATGTTTCCGCGTTACAATACGTGCTTCATATGATATCTATACAGATTTGAGGCTACGACCACCATTCTTGTGTGAATTTATATATATCCTGTCTACATCTCCCTTGATGTCGAAGTTTCCTATAACACTAACATCTATCGCATTGAATTCTTGTCGTGCCCACGTGTGAAGGCCAAACGTAGGCGTGAGAACAGACACTGCAAAGGTATTTTGGGCGATATGCTTATTGTAAGCAGAGAGCTCTGATGATAATATTTTCTTTACTCTTCTGAGGTATTTATTCCTGGTTCTCTCCTTATTTATGGGTCCATCATATCTGACATTCCCAACTTGTGCAAGATACTTATAATTGTCACCTGACTATAGAGGTTGTATTGTGAAGCTGTATTTATCTATGAATTTATCTATCTATATCTGTACGGTATATGTGTGCACACGTATACATAAAACCTATACATACATGCATGCGTGCATACATACATACATACATACATACATACATACATACATACATACATACATACATACATACATACATATATATATATATATATATAATATATATATATATTATATATATATATATATATGCATATATACATAAAGAGAGAGAATTTGAGAAAATTATATTAATGGGTCCAACTGATTAAAAACTCTATTTATTTATGCAAGCGTACACACACACACGTACATACATACATACATGCATACATTTAAATATATATATGTGTCTGTATGTGTGTGTGTGTATGTGTGTGTGTGTATGTGTATATATTTAAGTTAATTAGGGAATGTATTAACCTCATGAAGGAATGATTACATCCAAGAAAACACTGGTTCTATACCTTATATGTTTGGGAAATAAAATTTCCCTAAATCAATTGGTATAATATATAATCCGTATTAAATTAATAGAAGAAAATGGAGAGTTAGTGATTAATAATTATTTATCAATAAAAAATTATTAACCACTAAATCTTCATTTTCTTCTCTTAATTTAATACAGATTATATATATATATTTATATATATATAGGCGCAGGAGTGGCTGTGTGGTAAGTAGCTTGTTTACCAGCCACATGGTTCCGGGTTTAGTCCCACTGCGTGGCACCTTGGGCAAGTGTCTTCTACTATAGCCTCGGGCCGACCAAAGCCTTGTGAGTGGATTTGGTAGACGGAAACTGAAAAAAGCCTGTCGTATATATGTATATATATATATGTGCGTGTGTTCGTTTGTGTGTCTGTGTCTGTCTCCCTAGCATTGCTTGACAACCGATGCTGGTGTGTTTATGTCCCCGTTACTTAGCGGTTCGGCAAAAGAGACCGATAGAATAAGTACTGGGCTTACAAAAGAATAAGTCCCGGGGTCGAGTTACTCGATTAAAGGCGGTGCTCCAGCATGGCCGCAGTCAAATGACTGAAACAAGTAAAAGAGTAAAAGAGTATATGATAAACAAACTTTGGGAGCGCTGAAAGTGTTGGTATTTTACAGACGAGAAAGTAAATTTCGAGCACAGTATAGCTATGAAAATAGCAGAGAGTGATTGGATGTTTAACCTTTAGGTTAATGGTTCGAGCGCTCGGCTGCTATCTGAGGGTTACGGAGTTTGACTCCAGGTAAAAAGTTGCATGCTGGCAACTTTTTTTCTGTCTTATAGGAGTAAATACCCAATCTTTCTCTGCTATTTTCACAGCTATACTGCGTTCGTAATGTACTTTATATGTGTACATTATACGTAATGTACTTTGTGTGTATGTGAGTGTATGTGTGTGTGTGTGTGTGTAAAACCAAATTGACAGAAAAAAGGAGAAGACCATGCAGAAGCTGGAATGAAGATTTTGTTAAATTCTTTGGTATCCGAACATGGATATGGAAAACATCACGCCAGGTTTAATGTAAAGAACATGCTAGGTCTTCGTCCGCCAGTGGACTGAAGATGTGCAGTGATAATGGACGGATGGTTGTGCGCGTGTGTGTGAGTATGCGTGTGTATGTGTGTGAGTGTGTTTGTGTAGTATTTGTCCGACTAACGCTTGACAAACGTTGTTGGTTTGTCTACGTCCCCGTAACCTAGCGGCTCGGTATAAAAAAATCAACAAATTACCAAACCTTTAAAGCGAATATTACTGGGGGCGATTTGTTCAATTAAACTTTTCAACGCGGTTCGTTGCATGTCTGCAATCCAATGCCTGAATTAAGTACAAGAAAAAAGTGTATGTATATATATATATATATATATAAGTTTAACAATTAAGGATAATCTCTTAATAAGGGATCTTAACAAGAAATTATCGGGTAGCTAGCGTGAAAACCTCATAAAAGAAAAGAATTCGAAAATAATTTTTTTCCTTTGAACAAATTAATTATATCTATATTGTATAGAGGGCATTATTACACATAAATGCCTCACACTAGGAGGGACAAAGTCATTACTACCAAAATTATACTAATCATACCCAAATGCAGTTTTTCAAAGCAAGACATTTAAAAAATGAATTTAGTTCTGTATCACCGTGATTTCACATTCAACTTTACGTCTAATGATCGTCAGCAGAACTGATTCTGAACACATCATAAATAAACTACCAACCTTACGTAGCGAAGACGAACAGACAACTGCTCACTCCGGCCAAGCACATGGAATGTTTATAAATCATATATCCGGTAAATGGCGGGCTTTTTACGAACTGCATGTCGGGGGTAATGAAAAGTATTTCGGAATAAGTTTAACAATTAAGGATAATCTCTTAATAAGGGATCTTAACAAGAAATTATCGGGTAGCTAGCGTGAAAACCTCATAAAAGAAAAGAATTCGAAAATAATTTTTTTCCTTTGAACAAATTAATTATATCTATATTGTATAGAGGGCATTATTACACATAAATGCCTCACACTAGGAGGGACAAAGTCATTACTACCAAAACTATACTAATCATACCCAAATGCAGTTTTTCAAAGCAAGACATTTAAAAAATGAATTTAGTTCTGTATCACCGTGATTTCACATTCAACTTTACGTCTAATGATCGTCAGCAGAACTGATTCTGAACACATCATAAATAAACTACCAACCTTACGTAGCGAAGACGAACAGACAACTGCTCACTCCGGCCAAGCACATGGAATGTTTATAAACATATATCCGGTAAATGGCGGGCTTTTTACGAACTGCATGTCGGGTAATGAAAAGTATTTCGGAATAAGTTTAACAATTAAGGATAATCTCTTAATAAGGGATCTTAACAAGAAATTATCGGGTAGCTAGCGTGAAAACCTCATAAAAGAAAAGAATTCGAAAATAATTTTTTTCCTTTGAACAAATAATTATATCTATATTGTATAGAGGGCATTATTACACATAAATGCCTCACACTAGGAGGGACAAAGTCATTACTACCAAAATTATACTAATCATACCCAAATGCAGTTTTTCAAAGCAAGACATTTAAAAAATGAATTTAGTTCTGTATCACCGTGATTTCACATTCAACTTACGTCTAATGATCGTCAGCAGAACTGATTCTGAACACATCATAAAATAACTACCAACCTACGTAGCGAAGACGAACAGACACTGCTCACTCGCCAGCACCCGGCCAAGCACATGGATGTTTATAAATCATATATCCGGTAAATGGCGGGCTTTTTACGAACTGCATGTCGGTAATGAAAAGTATTTCGGAATAAGTTTAACAATTAAGGATAATCTCTTATAAGGGATCTTAACAAGAAATTATCGGGTAGCTAGCGTGAAAACCTCATAAAAGAAAAGAATTCGAAAATAATTTTTTTCCTTTGAACAAATTAATATATCTATATTGTATAGAGGGCATTATTACACATAAATGCCTCACACTAGGAGGGACAAGTCATTACTACCAAAATTATACTAATCATACCCAAATGCAGTTTTTCAAAGCAAGACATTTAAAAAATGAATTTAGTTCTGTATCACCGTGATTTCAACATTCAACTTACGTCTAATGATCGTCAGCAGAACTGATTCTGAACACATCATAAATAAACTACCAACCTTACGTAGCGAAGACGAACAGACAACTGCTCACTCGGCCAAGCACATGGAATGTTTATAAATCATATATCCGGTAAATGGCGGGCTTTTTACGAACTGCATGTCGGGTAATGAAAAGTATTTCGGAATAAGTTTAACAATTAAGGATAATCTCTTAATAAGGGATCTTAACAAGAAATTATCGGGTAGCTAGCGTGAAAACCTCATAAAAGAAAAGAATTCGAAAATAATTTTTTTCCTTTGAACAAATTAATTATATCTATATTGTATAGAGGGCATTATTACACATAAATGCCTCACACTAGGAGGGACAAGTCATTACTACCAAAATTATACTAATCATACCAAATGCAGTTTTTCAAAGCAAGACATTTAAAAAATGAATTTAGTTCTGTATCACCGTGATTTCACATTCAACTTTACGTCTAATGATCGTCAGCAGAACTGATTCTGAACACATCATAAATAAACTACCAACCTTACGTAGCGAAGACGAACAGACAACTGCTCACTCCGGCCAAGCACATGGAATGTTTATAAATCATATATCCGGTAAATGGCGGGCTTTTTACGAACTGCATGTCGGGTAATGAAAAGTATTTCGGAATAAGTTTAACAATTAAGGATAATCTCTTAATAAGAAATTATCGGGTAGCTAGCGTGAAAACCTCATAAAAGAAAAGAATTCGAAAATAATTTTTTTCTTTTGAACAAATTAATTATATCTATATTGTATAGAGGGCATTATTACACATAATGCCTCACACTAGGAGGGACAAAGTCATTACTACCAAAATTATACTAATCATATACTCATACTCCAAAATGCATTTTTTAATGTCTTGCTTTGAAAAACTGCATTTGGGTATGATTAGTATAATTTTGGTAGTAATGACTTTGTCCCTCCTAGTGTGAGGCATTATGTGTAATAATGCCCTCTATACAATATAGATATAATTAATTTGTTCAAAGGAAAAAAATTATTTTCGAATTCTTTTCTTTTATGAGGTTTTCACGCTAGCTACCCGATAATTTCTTGTTAAGATCCCTTATTAAGAGATTATCCTTAATTGTTAAACTTATTCCGAAATACTTTTCATTACCCGACATGCAGTTCGTAAAAAGCCCGCCATTTACCGGATATATGATTTATAAACATTCCATGTGCTTGGCCGGAGTGAGCAGTTGTCTGTTCGTCTTCGCTACGTAAGGTTGGTAGTTTATTTATGATGTGTTCAGAATCAGTTCTGCTGACGATCATTAGACGTAAAGTTGAATGTGAAATCACGGTGATACAGAACTAAATTCATTTTTTAAATGTCTTGCTTTGAAAAACTGCATTTGGGTATGATTAGTATAATTTTGGTAGTAATGACTTTGTCCTCCTAGTGTGAGGCATTTATGTGTAATAATGCCCTCTATACAATATAGATATAATTAATTTGTTCAAAGGAAAAAAATTATTTTCGAATTCTTTTCTTTTATGAGGTTTTCACGCTAGCTACCCGATAATTTCTTGTTAAGATCCCTTATAAGAGATTATCCTTAATTGTTAAACTTATTCCGAAATACTTTTCATTACCGACATGCAGTTCGTAAAAAGCCCGCCATTTACCGGATATATGATTTATAAACATTCATGTGCTTGGCCGGAGTGAGCAGTTGTCTGTTCGTCTTCGCTACGTAAGGTTGGTAGTTTATTTATGATGTGTTCAGAATCAGTTCTGCTGACGATCATTAGACGTAAAGTTGAATGTGAAATCACGGTGATACAGAACTAAATTCATTTTTTAAATGTCTTGCTTTGAAAAACTGCATTTGGGTATGATTAGTATAATTTTGGTAGTAATGACTTTGTCCCTCCTAGTGTGAGGCATTTATGTGTAATAATGCCCTCTATACAATATAGATATAATTAATTTGTTCAAAGGAAAAAAATTATTTTCGAATTCTTTTCTTTTATGAGGTTTTCACGCTAGCTACCCGATAATTTCTTGTTAAGATCCCTTATTAAGAGATTATCCTAATTGTTAAACTTATTCCGAAATACTTTTCATTACCCGACATGCAGTTCGTAAAAAGCCCGCCATTTACCGGATATATGATTATAAACATTCCATGTGCTTGGCCGGAGTGAGCAGTGAGCAGTTGTCTGTTCGTCTTCGCTACGTAAGGTTGGTAGTTTATTTATGATGTGTTCAGAATCAGTTCTGCTGACGATCATTAGACGTAAAGTTGAATGTGAAATCACGGTGATACAGAACTAAATTCATTTTTTAAATGTCTTGCTTTGAAAAACTGCATTTGGGTATGATTAGTATAATTTTGGTAGTAATGACTTTGTCCCTCCTAGTGTGAGGCATTTATGTGTAATAATGCCCTCTATACAATATATATATATATATATATATATATATATATATATATATATATGCGTGTGTGTGTGTGTGTATGTGTGTGTGCATTTATTATGTATTATAGCGCTTCTGTCTGCGTGTCTCTGTCTGTCTCTGTTTCTCTTTCTCTGTGCGTGCATGAGTGCGGAGGAGGCTTGTATTAAGTGCTTGCTATAAAACCTAATAGTCTAGTGTGAAAGATTTTATGTAAATGATACTTTCGCATATCAGTTCACATCGCTTTCCGCATGTCTAAACTGGTATTTGAAGCGTCGAGCTCATATTTGTATGTAAATTATATACTACTGCAAAGAGAACATTGGATATCTGGCTGACAAATCACATAAATAGACATTAAACTATTGCATAAAGTAGCACGCAAATACTACGGATTAATCCCTTAGCAATAAATTGTAACTAATTAGTCATCGTCATACACTTAATAATAATTAAACATAAATCTTACGTTATATGCCTTCAACAATAAATACATATATGGCGTTGCATGTAACGTTATATTATATATTTCGATGTTGCTTTCCATATGTCGCACCTGGCATTAGTAATTAGTACTTAACGGAAGTAATTTTAGTTGTTATGTTATATATTAAAACCTGTAACTATGTTTAGTATCTCCGCTATAACTCTGTCATTAACTGACTGGCGTTAATCAACAAATTACATTATATACAATCTTAATTCTTACAATTTAACTTTCTTCACTCGTTTATTTCCTCAATTGGGTTTGTAATCAATTTGGAAGCGTTGTTCTCACCAGTATTATATAAATTTAGCGCATTAATGTACGCACGCACCCCCGCACCCCAACACACACACACCACACACACACACATACATATATGTCAGAAGCTGTGTGGCCTTAGTTACGGCCAGAAACTACGAAAGTGGTTACAAGACTTTTTAAAGGCCAGAAGTAAACAGTTGCAAGCAATGCTGCTCTCTCTCAGGAGACATATGTTCTCAGGGAAATATCTTAGGAACTGTACTTGTGGCGGCTCTCTCATACATGCCCTCAGCCATACAGTCAACCACAAGCTATGTTGATGATATAAAATTATCGCAGGCGGTCGAGAACCTTGATGATACCCTGAAACTAGAAATAGACATGAATGAAATATACATGTGCGTTGGTGAAAATAGCATGCAGTTCAATGCTTAGAAGTTTCAAGCGACTCACTATTAGCGACTCAAAGAGACTACAGACGGATTACACAGGACCAGATGGTAGGGCGATCCCAAAGTCAGAATCGGTGCGTGACCTACGAATCCAGATAAGTGATGATGCAACGTTCCATGTGCATATCACCAAAATGGCAACACTGTGCAGGCGAATGAGATCACTCAGAATTAGAAAAGAAGGATACTATACCACTTGTATGGAAAAAACTCGTTTTCAAACACCCAGATTAGTGTTCTCAACTGTGAAGTCGAGGCAATCCAAAGTCACTAAGCAAAGAAGATTGACTCGGTGTAACAGATGAGGTATTGAGAAAGGCTAAAGGAAATGAGGCTTTATTTTCTAGAGAAAAGAGGCGGAAGATATGAAGAAGTACACATATGGAAATTTCTGGAAAGTCTATCCCGCCTTCGAGATTAAAAGCTATACCAACATCCGAACTCGACGGCACAGCATAGTACCCATCCCCATCTAAAATAAGGACCCAGTACTGAGACAGCTTAGAGTTCAAGGGCCCACAGATTTTCAGTATTCTGCCAAACTACCTCAGGGAACTGCGAGTTGTAGATGTACAGGTTTTCAAAGAATGTTTGAACAAATTTTTATCTGAGGTACTGGATGAGCCTATATCGCAGCAGGAAACACAAACAAGAACAGTTCTGTCCAACTCTCCATTTGACCGGAAACAATTCCGGTAAGAAAACCAATCACACTAAAGGCACCGCCCCAGCATGGCCTCAGCCTTTAGCTGAAGCCAGTAAAAATTAAAAGATACAGCTTCATAGACTGTGTATGTATATATAGCTCCTTCATTAAACTATCATTTTAACCTATCATTGCTATTCGAGTACAATTTTTCTACCTTATGTACTCACATATGTATCATATATTTATGTACTCACATGTACTCGCATATGTATTATATATATATATATATATATATTATATATATATATACATATTATACATATATATATATGTATATATATATGTGTGTGTGTGCAGCTAAGTATGCTATGCATACCTTCACGCACGTAGGTATTTGTTTATGTATGTATGTGTTTGTTTGTGTGTGTGTGTGTGTGTGTGTGTGTGTGTGGCGGGGGGAACTTTCTTGAATTAGCCCTGCAGTAAACTAGATTCGCATGATCAATCCTGTTTTCACATTTTAAAAATCAATTCACAATTTTTTTCGCAAAGGAACACCCAAAACAAATATATTGAAAACATTTTATTGTAATGTTGCTTGCGGCACGCAATTGTGAGTACAAATTTAGTCCTGTGAACGTGAGTCTTGGCTGAGGCTTCAAATATAAGACATTATTAGGGTACAATATAATTTGGCAGAAAATATATGTTAGCAAAAAATGTCCAGTAATGAAAAATATGTTAAAAAAATTATTAGGAATTCCGAAGCAATGAGCATCACTAAGTTTTATTTGATAAATAAGATCGTTATTGTCGCAAAATTATAGGGAATCGGACAGTCAGACAAAATGCCTTTCTGTATTTTGTTATAATCGCTTATGTTCTGGGATCAACTTCGCCTTTCATTCTTCGGGTCAATAAATTTAAAGCGTTAGTGAAATACTGTGATCAGGTTGATTATACTGTCTCGCCAAATTTGAGACCTTGTATTACAGGTATGAAATTGATAATTGATATAAAAAAAGTATAATCGAACTCATACAAAGATCACAGATTAAAAAAAAACGCAATGAAGTAACGATACATCTACCCTCGTCTATCACGGGTGTAAGGTTAAAAAAAAAAACAATGAATCAGGAAATAATAAATAATAAAACATTTGGGAAATATAGGTTTCGTTCTGAGATCTAAAGATGTCGTGAGCATTGTCGATGGTCGGTGGAGCGCGCTTTTGCGGTTCAAGCAGAATCTTTGACTAATCACCGATCAAAGATCAGTTCGAGAGAAGCGAAACAATTAGCGTGTTATCCCGGATCAGTGGTGAATGAATCAGTGATAAGCAAGGATAGATGTACACAGTTTCTCCTATAGCGGCGATAATCAACTTAGTGGTGTGTACATTTGTATTTAACAGTCTCCCGTACACAGAATATAGTAGACGTCTCTTGCTCAAGACGCCACGGACTGAGACCGACCCCAGAAGCATTTAATTGAGAAGTAAATTTCTTAAGCGCACAGTCATTTCGTTAGCATTTCGCTCTTATCATTGTATGGTGAGTTTCAAAGTTTATTACCTTATCTAGTCAAAAAAGGTTTCGATGGGTTAAAAGCGTTTCATTTTGTGTGTAACGTAGAAGATTCCACGTGGTTTCTTGACCCATTGGAATTAGCTAAAAGAAAAAAAGAGTAAGCAACAGCAAAACATATCACATCTGAATGAAGCAGATTACTGTACGATTATATTTTCTTAGCTAGTAACGATAAGGTTTAGGCCACCTCGAGATTCAGAAAATATAGTAGAAAACTATTAACGCTACCTAATTCTTTCCTCAAAAAATTTGTATATAATTATTGTAATTTTAAGGAAATATAGCTACTATTTTTAGCGGCTTACACAACCGTGTAGAAGTTCACTCATTGGCTAATCATGAAGATGATTCATTGAAAGGTAACCAGAAATCGCTTATTGCTTGCTAGTGACCTTTAAATATAGTCAGACTTGAATATAATAACTATATAATAATTCAACAAAGCAATCATTATTTAATAGTCATTTGAAAGAGATTAGAATATGCTTTTACTCCCCTCTCTCACTTCATATATAATACATACATACATGCATGCATGCATACATACATATATGTATGTATGTACATAGATGTACATGCATATATCCATATATACCCATGCATGCATATTTGTATACGTATATATACACACATAACACACATAAATACACAGTTCAGCAGTTAGCAGTCACATCATTATTTAATATTAAGAAGAATGTTATTCGCGTACAAATAAAGTCCATTAAAGCATTAAAAAAAGATGACCTGTAACAATAACAAATATGATTTAACAATTAATATACCCTTTCATCAAATACAGCGATTTTGTTTGCGCTTTAAAATTGTAATGGAAATCAGTGAGCGCTGCTTGATGTAAATATCATTCTAGGAGCGTGTATCATGGGCGAGGATCAAAAAGCTGGATTAGCGATGCGGCAGAATTCAGCAAAATGAGTGAGTGTTAAACCAATGCATGTTTTTCCATTAAGCAAATTATAGTAACTCGCAATTCGCAATAATGTTTTCATCCTTGAAAGACGCTTTCATAAGTCTGGCAATGAGATTCAAATATAATGTAATATCAAACATATTAGAAATCGCGCCTCACGATGAATTCATATACGTACATATATATACATATATATATATATATGTATATATATATATATATATATATATATATATATATATATATATATATGTATATATATATATATATGTATATATATATATATATATATATATGTATATATATATATATGTGTGTGTGTGTATATATATATATATATATATATATGATTATATATATATATATATATATATATATATATATGTATATATACATATATACATACATAAATACATACATGTGTATGAATTATATGCATATATGTATATATATATACACATATATACACATATATATATATATATATACACACACGTACACACACATGCATATATATATATGTGCATACACATGCGCATGCCCACATGCATTCACGCACACACACACGCACATACACACACATATATACACCTACATGCATACAGAAATATATATATATGCATGCAGACACACACAATCAGGCATTGATAATCTTTCATGCATGTACACATTCATTCGTACAACTATGTGTAAATACATGCATAAACGCATACAACTTATATGCATACATACAATCATACAATCATACAAACACATGCATACATACATGCACATAGATAGCTAGATAGATATAGAGACATACATACATACATCCATGCATACATACAATAGAGTTCAGTAAGCAGTCCCATGATAGAAGTATTAATGTATTCCCTCATTTCAACCCCCTGGAGATCTTCTCACCCGGACTGGTAATGCAATACTCGAAGGAGTTCGTTGATTACAAAAGATTTCAGATTCTATTAAATTTGT
>NC_042997.1:55476888-55511888 GCF_006345805.1 Octopus sinensis | reverse complement strand
TTGTTTAATTGTTTCAGTTGTTGGCTGTTTACTCTGACTGAACAGATGTCACAGATGACACTCTAAAAGCCACTGCTCAGGTGTCTTAAGACAGTACCGAAGTTACCTGTGTCTAGGGTCGATAACCAAACATCGGTCAATGGTCTCAGTTAAATGCACCTAGATCATTTCCAGGAAAAGAGCAAACATATCACAGGCTACAACCGAAAATCAAACGAAATTATTAAAAGTACTTCTGAGAATAAAAATTGAGTTTCGACAATGCAGCTGCAAAAGGTATTTCTCTTTCTAGGAGCGATTTGCTTCGACTTTAGGAGAGCGAACATTTGCAAAGTAAAACAACTTGAAGGTACAACCCAAGTGAAGTTCAATGCAATTAGTGGTGATTTTATAATAATATAATATAATATAATATAATATAATATAATATAATATAACATAATATAACATGATATATAATATATATCGTTTGAGCAGAATTTCGAGTTTCGTGGACGACGTATTCTGCATATAGCCTGCGTTGTCAGTAAAACTTACAATCAGCACTAGTATGCTTTATAAATTTGGCTCTACCTCTCAGTATTGAGTCCCCCGTTACCTTATCAACATATGCTTCGTTACTTTTAAATTTATTAACATATGTAACCTCAATTTTGCAAGTGTGTGTATTCGTATGATGCATATGTACATGTGTGTGTGTGTGTATACATATATACATATATACATACACATATATGTATATATACATACAAACATACTGGGCGATATTGCTAGTATATATATATATATATATATATATTTCTATATTATATCTATACCATCACCTCTATCGACCGGAGTATCGTGTGTTGCTATGCTCCAATGGTTTCAATGCCCTTCCAATTCCTTCATGATCAAATTCATCTTTATCATCTAGTCCCAAATTGCTTAATTTGTCTTCCATTGTTGTGGAGGTCTTCCGAGTTACATTTTCCGATCTCTTGGACACCAATCGACAACGGAACAAATCTACCTGTTAGCTGTGAACCTTGTGGCATGTATAACCCACCGTTCCTGAATTACTTCCATGTCGGAAGGTAAAGGAATAAGTCTGTTTGGGCCACTCGTTAATTATCCGCGGAAATATGGGCATTGAAATTTCGTGGGGGATAGAACAAAACGGAAGGCGTTTAACTCGATAAAATATGTGCTCAACGTTAACCTGAAGAAGAGCTTGTGTGCTAGTCTCTTCAATGGCACCGTTCTATTTGTGCTATTATATGGAAATGAGACGTGGACTACTATGAAGAGGGAATAACATCGATTAACTACGATGTAGAAAGAGATGCATACTAGGAATATCATTACGAAAGCGTATCTATGTATAAAATACGTATGCATGCATACATACATACATGTGTGTGTTTGTGTGTATAAATACATTCATACATATATACAAAGATATACATACACATGAATATATATATATATATATATATATATAATATATATATATATATATATATATATATATATATATATATATAAATAAACGTATACATACGTTCATATATCTATATATATGTAAATCTCTCTCTCTATATATATATATACACACACACATACATAATGCACAAACATATACACACCATGCACACACAGAAAAAAAAATACATATGTACATATATATATATGTATGTGTGTGTGTGTGTGTGTGTGTGTGTGTGTGTGTGTGTGTGTGTGTGTGTGTGTGTGTGTGTGTGTCTGTGTCTGTGTTTGTGCGTGTGTTTGTGTGTACATGCTCTGTGGATTCTCTACGGTTCAGCACTGAGGCTCTCCTGCTTTTGTGCATAGAGTTTTGAAATATTTTTGTATCTATCTATCTATCTATCTATCTATCTATCTATCTATCTATCTATCTATCTATCGCAGGCGGTCTATCTATCTATTTATCTATCAATCTATCTATCTATCAATCTATCTATCTATCTATCTATCTATCTGTCTGTCTATCTGTGTATCTCTCTCTCTCTCTCTCTCTCTCTCTATATATATATATATTATATATATATATATATATGTGTGTGTGTGTGTGTGTGTGTGTATATATATGAAAACGAAGTGTTTATTTGTTTATAATTTACGTATTGTTTTAAAAATAGGAATTTTCCTAATATATTCAGCAGAGAAACAGCCTGAAATCGTTGGTCGCCGCCTTGAAAGAATGCCAATTAAATCTCCAAGGAAATTTAAACGCACAACAAAATGTAGACTTCGTTATTTGTCACTGCTGTTTTCTATGTTTATTTAATATCAGTTTTGTTGAATTTGAAAATTGGAAACGATTTTTTTCTTCTTGTTTTGAATTTGAAGGAAAAAGTTAGATTTTTGGGTAACTAAAATAATAAGAATATGCTTTAATTTTCTTAATAAATTTGCTTTTGTCAGACTATCACATTCAGATATTCATTCTTTTGCATATTGATGTCATTCTTAGGCACAAAGCCGCAGTAACATACTGATATATAATAGAAAGATAGAAAAGGGAAATGTACAAACAATTGCAACGTTAGTTACTTTATCAAATTTATGAAAGATCAGTGTAGTCATTAGTGAAATTTTAACTAGATAGACATTAAACACTGTAACGTACATACTTTATTTTTTTAAAATTCTGTAAATTATAAAAAATACTGAATAACTGCAAAAATAAAGAAAATACATTTAATATAATTACAGAACAGGCATATATTTATGATGTTTTTTTCAAAATACCTAACTTGCACGTAAGTTCCTGAATAAGAATATTTTATGAAGACGGAGATTATGGAAAAAGCTATACAGAAAGGATGAAACTACAGCCGATACAAACCCAGATATTTCATATACTAAATTATATGTCAGTTTTAATTCTCCGTCGTCCTGCAATTTCTTAGAAAACATGAGCAGCCGCATCCTTAAGAGAGAGTATGATTGTCTAACCGAAAGATTGATAGTTCGTAATCAATTACCCCAGATGGCCAAATCACATAACGCATGCTATGTAGTTGGCTAACCTGCTAGAAACTGCAACCAAATTTTCTATTAAATCACACTGTACAGTATTAAAAAGGAAGAATAAATTCGATATAGGTACATAAATAATTTATGGTAGGTTACTGATTGAATTATTTTCTTTGGTTCTAAGAAAGTAAATTTCTCGTTTGAACTATTGACAGTAAACCACTGGAACGAAAACTGGTTGTCTATTGGTGTTCCCAACACCGCCAATTCAACAAGAATTTTTACTTACTTCTAACATACAAAAAAGGCTCTATGTAAGGCTTTAGTCAAGCAAATGTTTGGACGTGGCACAAGCAAGGTATTAGTAAGACGATAGAAGGAAAACAGTAGAAGTTTTACATTTCGAGCATAGCTCTTCTTCGGAAACAGGAAGAAACAGGAAGGTCCAAGACGAAGGAGAAAAAGATTGCCAACAATCACTGGCAATTACATTTTTGAAGTCATGTATATATATACCTATGTATTTCTTATATATATGTGAGAGTACTCGAGACGTCAATAATGACGGACTTGATGGAGGTAAAAGTAACCCGATAAAAGTTGATAATTAGTAGATGATGAAATAAACAAAAATGCCGAAATAACAGGAAAATAAGAATATGATGTTTATCACTCCCAAAATACTATACGGATATGATTCACTGCTGAAATTCATAAAGAACTACATTTCTTGTGTAAAGATGAGGAGGCACTAACACCCTTAGCATTCTGAATTTTGATTCTGAAAATTCAAAATGCTCCTCATCCTAATCCTAACCCAGATCAGGTCATTTCACAGCGTGGACGACAGATACTGCGGTAAAGCGCACGCTAAAGTAGCATAGAAATAAGAATTATGGCTGTTGCGATGCCGGACAAATCATCTGAATTTACGAACATTAAAATATTATGAAACAATGAAGGTAGAGGAATGAAGTTCTGAATACAAAAGATAAACAGAACAACTCCAGCAAGTAAGTGGAGACCTTGTATGAAAATTTAGAGAGATAGTGGTCTTAGTGGAAAAAACAATCAAGTCAAACTTAAGTGTCATTGTTCTATAGTATGGAAGCAACTTACCTGTTCGTGCTAAAATAAAGATCACGAAACCTCTTATAAATGTTGTGATGCGCGGCAAGTCGTCAAAATTTATGATTATTAAGATATTAGTTAAGTATTAAGAAAGTAGAATGAACTTTCAATTACAAAAGACAAACGAAATATATAAATAGGGAAGCTCTTGTAGTAAGAAAGTAAATCTTATGGAGTGGAACAAATTCAACAGCTTGAAATGCTAAAATGTTACTGACAAAAAAGTATACACACAGAGACTCATAGCATATGTTTATATATACATATATACATACATATATATATATCTGTAAATGTAATATGTGACAATTATTCGGTAGCCATGATAAAACTCCGAGTTTCCGATGCCGAAGTGGAAATACACGCCGCCATCTTTTCAGTTATCCAGCCATCGGAAAAATGCTATGAAAAAATTTTTTTCGTCCGAAACTCGGAGTATTATCATGGCTACCGAATAATTGTCACATATTACATTTACAGATAAATTCCTCTATTTACATAATATCGAGGTCTCTTTCTTTCTTTTGTTGTCTTACCATTTTTACCAATATATATATATATATATATATATAAGCCATTCTGATCTCGTGTCTTAGGGCCGGTTCCCTGGTTCCCGTGGTGTATAAGTAACTGAAATCAAATTATTCGCACTGGACAAGACAGCATGGCGTCGCAGGGTTACTCATTTTACTCATTTAAAACTGAGTGAACTGGAGCAGCGTGAAATGAAGTTTTATTTTACTGAAGAACACAGCTCACGGTCCGGCATTCGAAATCACGAATTCGCAATTGTGAGTGCAACACTGTAGGCACCGTTCTACACACCTTCACACATGCATACATATGTAAAAAATATTTAAAAAATGAAGAAAAACGTTTTTGACACAATGCATTTATTAATTCTATAAAAATATATTTAAACTGTTTCAAACTGACACAAGCTTTACATATATATATATATATATATATATATATATATATAACCGGTGTTGGGGTGTTTATGTCTCCTTAACTTAGCAGTTCAATACAAGATTCCAATAAACTAAATACAAGACATAAAATATAAATACTGGGGTCGATTCATTCGACTGAAAAGTCTTCGAAGCAGCGCTCCAGCCTGGCCGCAGTCTAATAACTGAAACAAGTAAAAGATAAAAGATATGTATATATTCATGAAACAAGTAAAAGATAAAAGATATGTATATATTCATGAAACAAGTAAAAGATAAAATATATGTATATATTCATATTTATGTGTCTGTGGATGGGGGGCTGCATGTTCGTGTATGTGTACGTGTGAGTGTGTGTGTGTATGCGTGCATGCGTAGGTGTGTGCGTGTGTGTGTGTGTGTGTGTGTGTACATAAATATGAAAATTCATAAGCGGGTACAGATTTACTGCAGTGTTTTCCCGATAACTTCCGCCGATCACCCAACGAAATGCATGTACCAACGTCCGTCATCTCATGTCTAATATGAAGCAATACATAATCTGGCGCAAGCATGTACACTGCTATCTCTGGCTTCACTTCATAGAAACCCACAATCGTGAGCTGATAACTTTTCATCCTTTTTTGCTTTATTCGAGAAACTTTCTCTCTTCTCTGTTACCGTTCGTCACTTCTATAAGACAGACAGGCAGACAGATACATAGATATCTCCTCGAATCTTCACTGTGTGTCCTAAACATTCATTCGCTCTGGCTTTCATACGATGGGCTTCTTTCAGTTCCCACCTATTTGATCCATTCACAAGGCTTTGCTTGGCCTGCAGCAATAGTAGAAAACACTTGCCCAATGTGCTACGCAGTGAGAATGAACCGGAAATCATGTGATTGAGAAGCAAACTCCTTACCACACAGCCACACCATCGCATATACATACATACATAATACATACATACCTACATAATACATACATACATACATACATACATACATACATACATACATACATACATACATACACGTATGTATGTGGAGAGAGAGAGAAAACGATAGAACTAAATAATAAGTTCTGTCAATGAACCCCAGTGATTTCAAAAGTAATGTATGGTTTGTACTTTTACAGTTAAAGAAAACCAGGTATTTGAAATGATAGCTGAAAATGTAGAGATCATTTCCATTGCTGACCTGGTTCAGATACCTGGTTTTCTTGGCAGTGTAAAAGTATCAAGTTACACTTTAATTTTGAAATCATCTGGGGTTCTTTGAGATAACTTGTTTTTTATCAGTCCTATCGTTTTCGTTATGATATCTGGTAAAACCTGATGGAGCATACCGTTGATGAAAGGACCTTCACATACGATCACTCCTCCAATTTCTGTTGAAACATCGTTTATGTAGGATCATCTTATGTGATGATATTCTTCCTTTTATAAGACGGTAGAGAGTGATTTTAAGAAGATTTGGCAATTCTCATCTACACGCTCACACAAACTTGACGCAATGAGTGGCTGATACTCGTTCAGTAGATTGCAGCGACAACGCACGAATGCATCTCCACATGATAAGGTGGATACGTGTTTATGCCTGCCATTGTTATTTTTGCCTGCATTTGTGCATGCGTATTGGAAAATATGTTTACACGTGTGCATCTATATTGTTCAATGCAAACGTGTGCCAGGAATCATGTGTTCTATGTTTTTTCTTTTGCATATGAATGTATGTTATGTCTGTCTGTGTGTGAATAAATGTGATTTTTCTGTTTCTCAATGTCTAGGTGAGTAATCTGTGTTGTGTGTGTGTATATATAGAGATATGTACTCGTATGAGTCTAATTAAAAAAAAATCTGTGTACGTCTGGGTGTATAGTATCATTAGTCCACTTTAATTTTTGAATGTATTTTTCGATTTCTTTATCGATTTATTTATTTATTTACCCGCTTATATATTAATGTATTCATATATTCATTCATTCATTCATTTATACTTTTATATATTTATAACGATGCCATTTTGGCAGTAGAGAAGCCTTCCATGGCATTTCATTTCAGTCACACGCTGGCTTTTGGGGGCTTTAGACGACTAGCCAGTTTCGTCGGTTTATATATATATAGCTTCTCTTTCTATTCATTTTTCCTCTATTTATTTTATTTATATATTATTTTTTTATTATTTTAGAGGTGCGGTAAAGATAGGCTTAGATAAAAACACTGGTGTTACTCAGTCGAACAAAATGCTAAAAATCCTTCACAACAAGAATGTAATTGTTATTGTTGTCATTCCCATCACCAAACCCATTTCGGAGTCATTGCAGACGTTATAGACTTCAATCGAAGGCTGAGAAGGTTTTACTACGAAGGTTATGCAGCATGTAGGGGTGCAGCAACATTGTAAATTTCACGAAAAAAAAAACTTGCCTGTTATATATATGTCACATACACAAAGACTCACATAACACGCAGATATACATACATGGCTGTATGTGTATGTACATATATTACATATATGTATACATACGTTGTGTGTATTATATATATATATATATATAATCTTCAGGAACATCTTCCTGAAGATTTCATCTGAATGAAACAGTTCTAGTCCTGTAGAAGCTCCTTCTATGAAATAAATTACTTTACTCTGCTATGTATTGAGTACCTTATTTACTGTGGTTAACCCCGACTCAACCCGGGACATATATATATATATATATATATATATATATATATACGTGTATGTATTGTACATGTGTGCGTACCTAACATGGCATCTTAACTTTGTCAGCTTTATTTACCATTTTAGCTTCATTTACATATTTCTTTTATTTGGAACATTAATTCAGTCATATCAGTTATATTTTTGAAAATTTCTTAATTGCTGATTTGGTCAAATGTATTTGTATCAATGAAACATATCCTTTTCTACTCTAGGCACAATGCCGGAAATTTTGAGAGAGGAGGGCAGTCGATTAGATTGACCCTAGTACGCAACTGGTACTTAATTTATCGACACCGAAAGTATGAAAGTCGACTTCGGCGGAATTTTAATTCAGAACATGAAGACAAAAGAAATACCTATTTCTTTACTACCCGCAAGGAGCTAAACACAGGGAGGACAAACAAGGACAGACAAACGGATTAAGTTGATTATATCGACCCCAGTGCGTAACTGGTACTAATTTAATCGACCTCGAAAGGATGAAAAGCAAAGTCGAACTCAGCAGAATTTGAACTCAGAACGTAACGGCAGACGAAATACCGCTAAGCATTTCGCCCAGCGTGCTAACGTTTCTGCCAGCTCGCCGCCTTATCAACGAAATATATAGTCAATCAAATGCATGAGAAACATTGTCTATATAGCCAAGTAGCCACTGAAAGCATATTTTAATTGTTAACTAATTATCTATTATTTAGTGTGAATTACTAATTTGTGCATATACCTACATAGTCTTTTATTTTTTTACTTGTTTCACTTGTCAGAAGACTATGTTCATACTGAAGCGTCGTCTTGAAGGGTGCCGAGCAAATCGATCCCAGCACTTCTTTTTTTAATTCCATTTACGTTTTACAATGATCTAAACAAACCAACACCGGTGGTTAAACAGTGAGAATACAAACACAAAGATGCGCGCTCACACACACACACACATACACCCACGTCCATGCATACAGTTTCCGTCAACCAAATTAATTCATAAGACATTGATCGGCCTGAGACTAGAAGACACTTGCCTGAGGGACCGTGCTGTAGGACTGAACTTGAAAACATGTGGTTGCGAAACAAACTTCTTAACTACACAGCCACGCCTGCAGCAATGTGTGTGTAATTACTGCAAAATGCTACTCGGAAACCTTTGTGCAACTTCTTTCTAATTAGATCACATGTGCACTAGTATATTTGGTAGTGTAAGTTTAATTTGTCAAAGTATTCTTTTATTAATTTATAAATAAAATTTGATTTATTAAAGAAATAGTAATTTATAGCAATTATGAAATTATTTGCCGGAACTCACATTTTGCAAGCAACTAATACAGAGCAGCATGAGGATAAAAAAACACGAACTAAGAAAGCATTGGAGAATGATTCTGATCTTTATCGAAACTGTGATGACTTCGGTCTTGATTCGGTCTCATTTAACTGCATCAATGTGACATAGTTTAACTGTGACTGATTGAGCTTAGTATGATTGAGGATCTATAGGGTTTTAGTAACGGACACTATAAGGTAAAATAACTTAAAAGAAAGACAAGAAAACACAGACACACGCACATATATACACACAAGGCAAGGGTGCTTGCATACTTAATGCCTGTGTGTCAAGTCACCCATAAGTCAAAAGACAGCCATGGAAAATTACTCTTTTTTTATGACTCCCAGATATCGACATGTTGGCGGAATGAACGGACTCTCGGTGCATGCGCAGCATGTTCAACTATATAAACTTGTAGAAAACTGCATCTGCAATAGCGACAATGAAAATATAATAGAGCACAAAATCGTTCAAGGACAAAGCGCTTGGTTTTAATCTTATTCTTTTACTCTTTAACTTTTTCTTCTTTCCTTTTGTAAGTTGGGCACTTATGTTATCCCATCTTTTTGCCGGACAGCTAAGTAACAAACCATCATCAGTTGCCAAGAAGTGAAAAGCAAGCACAAATGAACGAGCGCGCGCACAGACTCATGCAGGTACACATGTATATATACGTATTTACATGCATATACGCTCATGCACACAGACGCAAACGTACATATGTACAAGTGCGTATGCATGTATGTGAGTGCTTGTGTATGTATGCAAATGTGCACATATGTGCACACACACACACATAAATACGACAGGTTCTGTACCAAGTGTTATACGTTATGTTCTTTTTCGTGTCTTTCACCGAATTAAAGAGTCCGATAAGGTGTCGCTTATAATACCTTGCAGTATTCGTTTCAGCTCTGCCTTGCTTCAGTTCATATTGTACTGAAGTCAACGTTTAGCATTTTACTCTTTTGGAGTCGGTAAGTATAGCTTTAGTGATATACAGGGGTCAGTCCTTTGTTTTGTTTGTTGTTTCTTTTCTGCACATACAATATCCAATGTACTGCGCAGTTACGGGATAAAGTTATAGCACCGAAATACTTTCCTAAACCAAAGCTGCATCAAAAGAATCTGATGGCCACTGTTTGGGGGCTGGCAAGTGTAAACGTCTATTATTATTTGTTAGAACCTAACAAAACTACCACAATAGTGATGCATTGCCAGAAATTTGAGGAAATGCATCAAAAACCACATTTACATCGAACAATGGTCATTTGAAGACGACTAGTTCTTTTCTGTGACAACATCTGACCATGCATTTTACAATTGACTGTCCAGAAATTGAACTAACTGGACCACGCTATCTACCTCACCAGGTTTACGTCTCACACCTTTCTCCAAGAAGCTACCGCTTTCCCAAGTGTCATAATGACAAAGGTCTTCAACAACGAAGTAGCAGCTCAAAATATTTTCGAAGATTTCGTTGATTTTAGGACTCCAGAATTCTACACTGTCGGAATAATGAACCTTGGTTCTTGTTTACAAAATTGTGTAGATTCTACAGGTTATTATTTCGATTAATAAAATTAATAAAATTATTTTTAGCAACGATTGCATTAACATGGTATATTATTCCCTGTCAAATTCCTTTTTCATTTTTTAATCTTTTCTGGTTGGCTGCACCTGCGGAAATTTTAAAATATAGTGACAATTTTAAAACTTTGTGTATTGATGTAATTTTCCATGCTGAATCTCAATATTTTCTGAAATTTTTTTTAAATAGTTACAGGTACATTTTACTCATCCACAAAACAGGATTTGAAAGCTATCATTTTGTATGTGACAGCATGTGTTATCAATATTCCGAAATTAACACGTATGAAACTGTAAACAAATGAAATATTGGTGAAATTCTGCTTTACGCACGACATATAAATTATTTTGAAGAATTTTCAGAAAATTTTTGCGAATTTGTATTCTACACATAGGAATTCAAACGATTATACACAAACTAAACAAAATAATGTTGGTGGGTGATTTAAAGCCTATATAGCTATGATTTTACGGCCACTTCATATGTCATGTGTTTTAAGTATTTAATAAGCGAAAAATGACAAAAAAAGTAACAAGTAACTAACACGTATTTTGTAGATTTAAGCATCCAATATACATTTAATGCCCATTAAAAATGAAGTATTTGTTAATTTTACTATTTGAGAGAAATGCGATTTGAGAGAAATTTGGCTGTTATTCCTAGAAAGTTCGATTAAACGCCAAGAGGATAATTTGTTAGCTCGCCTGTTTTCCAGAGATATCTGCGGTGTTGCTTTATCTTTTAGTACTAAAGTGGTTGTTGCTGCATGTGGTACCGCTGCTTGAGTTATTTCCACATTTGTGCCGACACTGATCATTTTGCTGATCTGCTTGACAAGCAGCATTGTCAATTACTGCTCGTGCTACAGATCGCTTTGTTCTTCCCACTGTTTTTGTGAGGATAGGGTTAGAAGCTGTTCCTTCAACTGCTGCACTTCTTGTTTAATCTTTAAATTCCCGATTTTCTCTAGTAACGAAGATACGTTTCTCATTATATTCCTCTGGAGAATTCTCAGAAATATTGAGAATATTGTGAAAATATTTAAAAGAAAACATTTACAAGAATTTTATCGAAAATATAAACAGTTCCAGCATTGAATAGATTACATGTTTGTTCCTATTTGTAAAATCTTTGCTGATGAGCCTAGAAAATATAAATTAATGAAAATTTCGACAAATGTATACAAGCAATATCCAAATAAATAAATAAATACAATAAAATATATAGATAAAATAATAAAATAAATTGTTTATATAAAAGTTAGTAAACATATTCTATGGGAATTTTCAAAACAACAGTTACTTTCACAAATATGCTTGCGTTAAAAAGTTATCCTTTACTTCAAACAAGAATCACCCCTAACACCTTTAAGGTAAGGTTTTCAACATTTCCTTCGGTTTTTAATCGTCTGTTTTACCTAGCCTGTAATTAGACATTATAAAGAAACCAAAAACTAAACTAAAAACCTGAAGTTTATCAGCAAAATATTCAGTATTCAGATTGATTAGTTATCAACTATTCTTCTTCATAATATAGAATAGTGGATGCAACTGATATTCGTTTGTATACTGTTCAAGTCACGAGGAGCTGCCTAGTTTCAAATAACGCTGTCATACTACTTGCTTATGGTGGAGGCGCGTGGCTTAGTGAGAATAGTGTAGAACTCATGGTCGTAAGACTGTGGTTTCGATTTCTGGACCGGACTCTGCGTTGTGTTCTTGATCTCGAGTAAAACACTTCATTTCATGATCCTGAGTAAAACACTTCGGATCTTTTCGGTTTGACCGGCAGTTTTTTAAAATAATTTCCACGTAACTAAACCCTTTTAAACTTCGTATACTGGTAGAGTGTGTTTATAAAACATCTTTTTCTCTTGGCTTTATTGAGAAAATTCTATAGTTTGTAAGATATTTGTTGTTTTTTCTTCAATTTCTGCAATTTCAACCAATCAATGACGTCTATTGAGGTGAAAACATTCTGTGCCGTATGAATATGTCCCTCGTTTAAGAAACAGATTGGGTTTATTTACATTTGTGAAGAAAAAATTATACCCTTCCCCTAACCCTAACTAACCTTAACCCTAAAACAGATTGAAATGCAATAGATCGATACTAGGGTCATAATTATGGGTGATAATTTCATATGACACCGCTAGAAAAAACTAACGTTCAAACCGAAAAGATCCAACACTTCATTTCATGTTACTCCAGTTGGCAAGAATGAGTATTACTGCGACGGACCGGCGTCCCGTTCAGGGTGTGTAATATATACACGAGAGAATACGGGAAGTCGGCTTTATGAGTCTCCATGACTCAGGAAGGATCTTTATCCTTTTTATGCTACTTGCTTACGCGTTAGTTTGTCATGTCCAGTTTTCAGTTGTCCTAGCAATACAAACAGAACAATCGTCTTCAGAAATATTTCTGTTTCTATTTTCGCTCAGTCTGTGTGCACCCAGAATCATAATATTTATTACTTGCAATATCGCCCAGTCCTCATTTTGTGTCTTTCCGTTAATAATATCAATGGAATAGTAATCAAGGTTTGAGGTTTTTTTGAGATATGCACGTCTATGCATTTAAAACTGCTACTTCAATTTCTTTCTTTTCGTGTTATTTCTTTGTAAGTCGTGTCCTGTTATTCATTTGTTGAATGTTCTTTATTTATTGCTGTGGACGTTGTTTTGCTACGCTGCGTCAAGAAGGTTCGCAAAAATTTATTATGTTTAAGAAAACCAACCTAATTATTTTTGCCGGCTAAAGCCCATTTAGAGAGCCCGGTGGGCATTCTGAATAGGCTTCCATTGTGAAATAACCCGAAAAGGTAGCACATTTCATTCAATAACTTTATGATAATAATCGAAGTCTTCGGAGTTCGCGAAAACAGGGAAGAATTATGAATACAAACAATAATATCATCATAATCATCATCATCATCACCATCACGAACAATAACAATAACCAAACCATCAAAAACAACATAATCAGTAATAATAATTACAATTTTTTTCATTTTTTCTGCTACAAGATACAATTTTGTTAATAAAAAATGCATACAGAGCTGTTACAAAATGTGTTGATATACGTATAAAAATGTTTTAACGAGGTAAGAGCAGAGGTGTTAAGCAGTATATTAAAACATGTTAATCTTTTTTAATTACATAAAATGATTATATGAATATGTGACTGAGTGTGTGTGTGTGTGTGTGCGTGTGTGTGTGTGTGTGTGTGTGTGTGTGCGTGCGTGTGTGTGTGTGTGTGTGTGTGTGTGTGTGTGTGTGTGTGTGCTCCTTTATGTCTGTGTTCTCCGCTTGACAACTGGTGTTGGTTTGTTCATATACCCCTAACTCAGTGGTTCGATAAAATGAGTACCAAATTTTAAAAATATTAAATTCTGGGGTTAAACTGTTCGACAAAGATACTTGAAGACAGTGTCCCAGCTTGACCATAGTTCAATGACTGTAACAAGTAAGAAAACGCACACACACACACACACACACACACACACACACACACACACACACAGATGTGATTTTAAGTGAGGCATCAAAACGCACGGTCATTAGAACGTTGGCTAAAATCTCAATTTACATTTGTTCTGTATTCAAATATCGCCAACATCGTCTTTGGCTTTCGCCCTTTCAGATGAAGAGAGAAATGAAAACCATAGCAGAGTTCATAACTTTCCATATAGTTAAAAGAAATATACCCTTGTTGGTACAGATCACATGCCATTCAAGGCTCCTTATATTCGATAGCACAACACATATTATACTCGAAGTATCCTACACAGAACACATACCTTACACAATTATCACCCATTCCATAATATACTCCAGAAAATCGACACCAAACAGTATAAAACAACTCACACTGCAAATACTCAAAACAGTAACCAACCTATATTACCACACAGCATATTCTTACATAACTTAAATCCCATACTATAAAGCGAACTACACAGAGATACATTCTACGCAGATGACATTCAATAACACATCACATCCCATATTGCACATACTCTCCACAATAACCACATGACATTAAAGCACTTAGCATAATGCAGACGCAAATTGTAAATGTGAAACACCATCACCCCTGATAGAATAGCAGATTGTTACACAAAATCTACACGACAGAAATACGAAACACTAAATGACACGAGAAACAAGGCAAAAAAATTTACTACAAAAACTTATAGAGCCGCAAGCAAAAATTCTACATCCCCAAGTGACGATGCTGCACACACCTCAGAAACGGGGATGCGCACCTGATGGTGCCGTAGAAAGTTGCATGAAACTAGTGCTGGCGTCGTTGTCGTTGTTACTCGTGTTCATTGTATTTAAAGTACAAACACATTTGCTTCAGACTCTTTACTCTTGGGTGAAATAACAAGGGTAAAACCTTTGTAGGAATTAAAGTAGCAAGGAGAATATTTACGTCATTATATCCTAGCAGAAAGGTTAGTTCTATTGAGTGCTTTGATATTTTATTCATCTCGCTGGCATTCAGACAGAGGGAGTGCTGTGTAATTCACGCAGATCATTTGGTTTGCGAGCATCTGTTTTTAAATAATTCATATCTACAATCACATTCACACATATTGATATGTATGTACACGTTCCTATTGCTTAAAAAAAGGTATACACATATATACATGTATTCATATCGCTACACATACTGACACCTATAAAATTATAGACTCACAAACAATATTCATACTTGCATACACATAATTACGTATATATTTGGGTGTACAAGTGTGTATCTATTATTCGTATATTAATGCAGTTCTCCTCAAGATATGTGGCCATCCCAGGAGGATATACTCGGTATTTTATTTATGCTATTCCTTCTTACGCCTACCATAGATGCACAGAGTATACAACCGACCGTTAGACATATCAACTTGAATATTCGATACAATCGGTAGGCAAAATAAGTATACGACATTTCTACAACACTGAAACTGCAAAGTAGAAGAAACCCCACAGAAGACAAAATGTTGCGTGTTGCATAATCACAAATTGAACATCGGTCAGTGATACAATTACACAAAATTCACCTAAAATTAAGACTATCACGGGGAACTCAGTATATCGCACTTAGATGTTCAGGCAATAGCCCACATAATATGCGTCTGCTTGATATTGCCTGACTGGTCGTGATACCCATTAACGAGTGAAAGTTAGATTGCCTTATATGATTTATATCGTTTTCCATTGCCTACCATATCCACTACACCCGTTTAACTAAATTTAACGAGTACTGTGATTGGTTAATCTGTTACTATCTCTCATTGGATAATTTTATAGCCGTTTTGATTAAAATCTTTCTCATGTAGGGAATGCTGTAAAAATAAGGTTTCAAGTTTGCTTATTGAAAGAGCGATAGTTAGTAATTTCCTTTCTTTCTTTCTTTCTTTCTTTCTTTCTTTCTTTTCTCTCTCTCTCCCTCTCTCTCTCTCAATAACTCTAACCCCTCTATTCAAATCTTTCTCAAGTTTTTCACAAATAACAATAGAACCATATCTATTGATCAGAGCACCAGTAACTTTCCGATAGACCTAATGATTGGCTTGGTGAAAGACATAGAGAACGGTGTGCCGATTGAGGTAGTAAAAGTAGGCCCAGAATTCAAAAGACACACAAATGATTAACTATTAAATGAAAGCGAAACTGAATGTTCATCATCATCTAAAACAAGTCTATCTACAAATTCCATGTTCGATAACATAAACGTAGTGGGGCCAATTTATGTCTAATAATCTACGCAAGAAATGTTTGGTCGTGTACTTAGATATATACCATTAGTAATATCATTGTTTACTTTTCCATTACGAGGTGGTGGATTGGCAGTGCAGTTTTCTATTCCACAACCCACTTCGATTATATATAAAAAAGCAAAAAACTGCACTCAGTTATGAAGGGACTCAGTGTTTATAGCGTTTATACATCCAACATTATAGCAGGATTTAACGGCACTATGCACACGCGCTATTCTGAACTTAACCACGCCCTGCAAGTGGGGCATACATCCCACTTAAAGAAAAACTGTATTAGAATATCAGGCAAAATGTTTCGCCGTACTTCTAGCTCTGAATGTATAGGGTTTTTTCCTTCCGCCAGAGTGGCTAAGATAAAATACCAGTTATGTACAGGGGTCGATGTATTCGATCAACGCCCACTTTCTAAGTTTAAGGTATTGGTGCCTATATCAAGAGCAGTTTATACGGCAAACGCCTTCTCTGTATTGAATTCATATTTACTATTTCATGAATATCAACCGGATTTTACTATATTTTCACAAATTTACAAACACCTCTCTCCACATATCTTCACTTATCTCTTATATATCTACACTCTTTCGTCATTTTTATTGTTCTTTTACATTTTCTTGCTCTTCTTTTACCTATTCTCCCCTCAAAAGAAAAAAAATCTCATTAGTTTTACACTTTCTAAAAGGGTGAAAGGTTAAGTCTCTCATTACCAGATATGTACGTGAGTTCGAGCACTAGGGCAACAACTACCAAATCGCAGTGGGAGTCAAACCACTTCATTCAAATTACAACATTGTGGAACGCTGTAGAATGAAGTCGATACAGAGACAATAGCTGATGATAAAAACAAAAAAAATAAAGAAAAGAAAAAGAAAACATCGAACTACAATCAAACGAATAGCAAAAATATGCACACACAAACCATGTGTAATCTGATATTGAGGTCAGGCTGGTGATTAGTTTTCTTGCATATAAACTAACAATAGGTGGTACATTTTCCTTATCAACTCACACATCGAAGTGAACAATAGTAAGACACCCAAGTCTTGCCGCGTAGATAGATTAAGGTCCCTCAGCAATGTAAATGCCCGTCACGATTTCTACCTATCTGTGTAAGTGTTGATATCTTTTACTTCTTAGATAATGATGTGTCACCCAAAAGAATTCTTCTTTCCCGTAGGAAATATCTTTCTTAGAATAAATACCAAATTACTTGGTGCAAATACAAAGATTGAGCGAATGGGCATCGTAGACACCACAGAGTCTTGAAAGGCATAACGTTATTAAGTTTAAGAAACCACAGCAGGAAGTGTTGCTTTTAATATAATGCATTCAATATACATAGGCTTTTCGACAATAACTGAACTCTCACGTAACTTATTTCGTACCGATAACCAATGTTTAAAAAAAGATGACGAAAAATACTTTTTTCAACTACATTACGTTTGAAAATGTACTTTTTTTCTTTTTGTATGGACAAAATCGTTAATTGAGTATGTGCAAACGCAGTTGAGAGTACGTGTGTGTTTATCTTTTTGTTTATTTATATTCATACCGACTTCCAAATGAATGCTGTTTATAGTTTCCATTTCACTTTCTCAACCACACACACACTCACATATACAAATCCGTATTCTTACATTCACATACACAAATCAGTATTCTCACACACACATACACAAATCAGTATTCTCACACACACATTTACATACACTGTACAAGTGAAAGAAAAAGATAGAGAGAGTACGTAAGTGAATGAAAACTTCACAGCGGTACTGAGAATTATTCTGTGAGGCAAAACGAATTAGTGAGAATACTCAGTAAATATGGCAGAGTTCAGTTTAGGCCGATTAATTAGCTAAAACGGAGGATCGCTCAAAAAACATAATATTATGTACTCATATAAAATATCTACAAGTCTTACCAAAGAAAGGAAAACATCGAGCAATATACTTTCTGCATTCGAAACGTAAACCGCTCCCTTGCTGCAGTGGTATGACCAAATAAATGCTTATATTAAAACTTGCAAGTTAGAAGCTAAGTAAATAGCTACATAGTTCGATAAAATGACAAATTTTAATATTTAGGTTTTAGTCATACCTCACTTTAAGCTTAAGAGCCACATTCCAAAATTTGTTCTGTTGTATCTGGGGAGAGTCATTTTCTTTTTGTGCCTTATAATGTAACACACTCACGGGTAAAATTTCCACTTATTTCTTATTTTTATTTTCCTAAAATTTTTGTTGCGTCCTGCAACTTTTTCTATAAAGAAAATGACTCTCCCCAGACAAAACAGAATATGCTTCAACACACGAACTCATATAGAGAATCTTGCAAACCAAATCCAAAAACAAAATTTGTTATTATCTTGTAGATTAATAAATCCAAACGAAAGAGTTTTATTCGGTATAAGTAATTCAATCATAGACAAGATTATTATTAGAATTAAAGAAGCAAAAAATTTACCGCTATGAAATAACCATATAGTATATCAACTATACTTTTTCGCGGACTATCCTGTCGTAGACGGCAGGTGAAAGTTCCTCATTTACTTGCTGAACAACCTGCGCAGGTGATTTGCTTTATAGTGATCAAATATTTGCGCAGCACATTAAATCACACCCTCCGTCGCATCGACCTCACCTGTTCAATAATTCAAGTAAAAAACAAAATTATATAAATTTAAGCAATTTGACATAATTAAATTCCCCTCATCCGTGGCCAATTTTTTCCCCTAGAAGTGTATTAAATTTCATTCTCACTTAATGATTTGCACATTAATATAATCATAAATTTAGGAATATTACTTGCTGTCGATAATGCTTTTTGGGTAATGAAAAAGTTTGTTTCAATGAATAGGGAAATGAATAGGCAGCGTTGATTTCTACTGAAACTTATTGTTATAGTTTACATTTCTTATTATTGTTATAGTTTACATTTGTTAAATAAGTCCAATACTTATAAATATAGTCTATATAATGATGATGATGTTCATATCATTACATATAATATGAATGTCAAGTAAGTTGATAGTTACAGACAAGAGCACTTCAACTTATTTAAGGACTTAAATCAAACTAATAATAATAATAATAATAATAATAATAATAATTTCCAGACGAGAAATATAACTGAAACTAACCAGCTTATTTGGGCTGCAGCTATGGTTATTGCAGACAGAGTTGGATACAAAAGAGGAGAACAAACAGAACGTAAAGAACCATTCTGGCGTAGACGAATTGGTGAGAAACGAGCTAAGTTAAAAAGACATTTAGGACAAGTTAATAGATTGAAAAGAGGGGAATTGCAAAACGAAAGCATAAGAATAAGACTGGAAAAAAGGGTATGATGTGATATTGGAATAATTGAAACAAAGTGTAGTAGCAATCAAAGCAAAACTGGAACGGTATGACAATAAAACAAAATAATTCAGGCAAAACGGATTGTTTAAAGCAAATCAAGAAAAACTGTTTCAGGAACTAGATGGGTAATTACACGTAACAACGACTCCAGATACAGAGGAAAGCAGGTCATTCTGGGGAGGGATCTGGGACCAGCCTGTAAAGCATAATGCTGAAGCGAAGTGGCTGCATGAAATCCAAGATAGGTTAAGAAATATACAAGGCCAAGACAACATAAAAATAACTACAGAAATGATTTTACAAAAGGTGTTAAGGGAATTCCTATATTGGAAGAGCCCAGGACCGGATGAGGTCCAAGGTTATTGAATGAAGAAGCTGAGAGTGCTTCATGAAAGGATAGCGCAACTGCTAGGTGAGTGCTTGCAGGAAGCGCAGTACCCAGCTGGATGACAAAAGGTAAGACATTGTTATGTACCAAGGAAATTGAAAAGGGTAATGTTGCATCCAACATTCAACTAATAACGTGTCTTTCGCTAAAGTGGAAAATATTGTCAGGTGTTTTGGCCTGTGAACTGTATAGTTGCCTGCTACCTATTGGACAGAAAGAGGAGCCGTGGAACGAAAGAAAGCTAATTATCTAATTATCAAGATGTGACATAAGCACAAAGAGCAGAGAGTGACGGGGTCGGAGACTTGTAAATTCCTCTGGGATTTCCAAATCCAAACAGATCAGGTGTTAGAGCATAACAGACTGAATCTAGTGGTGGTCGACAACATGCATCACATGTGCTAAACAGTTGATAGTCAAGAAGGAAGACGAAAAATAGATAAATACAACCCTCTTAAATACGAAATTGCCCGGCTATGGAAAATGAAGAACGAGAAGATAGTGCCAATTATTGTCGGGTCCTTGGTGACAGTATCAGAAGGCAAGAGGAATATAAAAGAAATCGGAATAGAGTGCCCAGTAGAAATGTTACAAAAGGTTTGTCTCCTTGACACGGCCAGAATAATCAGGAAAGTATTAGATAGTTGAAAAGAACAGATAGCATGGTACGTTGATATAAAAAGAAATAATAATAAGAATCCTTTCTACTATAGGCACAAGGCCTGAAATTTGGGGGGATGGGTTAAGTCAATTACATCGACCCCACTAAACAACTGGTACATAATTTATCGACTCCGAAAGGATGAAAGGCAAAGTCGACAGGGCGGAATTTGAACTCACAACGTAAAGACGGACGAAATGCCACTAAGCATTTTGCCCAGCGAGCTAACTATTCTGCCAGCTCATCGCCTTAATAATAATAGTAATATTCTATAAAGATTGACGTAACTCTTCACGAAGGTAAATTGACAATAAGAAGAGCGCGGTGCGATTTGTAATAGATTGTTTATTTAACGGTGTGAACAATATTTCCACAGATCGTCTGTCCTGTTCAAGTTCAAAATGTAAAACGACAAAAAACTGCTGAAACATAGAAATTCAAAATATAAACGAGGAAATCCTGCGTTCCTATTTTGATAGAATGACATCATCAGTTTTCAATTTTGTAACTGGTAAAAAAAAAAAAAAGAAAAAGAGAGAAAAGAATAATAATGATAATATGGGCCACGCCATTATTGAAACACTGTTAATACTGCAGTACTAGGTCTGAAAAATTATGTTATGCAGAATAAAGAAAGTATACTATCAGCAGCCAGACATACCTCAAAAGTGGCTGAAACAGTAGAATTTCAAGAAAAATAAAAAGGAAGAACGACAGAACAAGAAAATGGAAAGAAATGTAATTGCATGGTTAATTCATGCAACAAACGGAGCATGTCGGAAGTAAGAACGCTGGTTCTGGTTGACAGATTGGAACTTGAAAGGAGAGACTGAACCGCTAATTATAGCCACTCAGGAACAAACCGTTTGAACAAATCTGCTAAAGACAAATATTGGCAAAACTCTGTCAAACAGTAAATGTAGAATCTGCAGGAAAGGACACGATGGTTTTAAAGAATGCCTAGGGATGTTAAATTAGTGTGTGGATTCAAAATACGGAAAAGCGGTATGAACACGAAGCAGAGGCTGTGATAGAAAATGAGAATTACATTATTTGATGGGACTTCTCCATAAGATTGATCATACTATTGAGACAAGAAGTGCAGATTTGCTTGTAGAGGACAAAATAAACAAATATTATGAGATCATGGATTTTGCAAATCTCTATGATATCAGAGTCAGTACCAAAGAAATTAAAGACATTGAGAAATATCAAGATCTAGTCAGAGAATTGTGGAGACTGTGGAAGACCATGATAGCAATTATTCCTGTCATAATTGGTGCACTTGGAACATCCAAAATGCTACCCGAAATACTGAAAGAGATAGGAATTGAAACTCGCACTGTCAACCTGCAGAAAAGTACCATCCTATATTCTGCAAAGCCTCAAGGAAAATTCTTGTCACTAAACCTCAGGATAAAATACTGAATTAGCATGCACTAACGTAATAATAATAATCTCAAGTATTTGGCACTAGGCCAAATTTCGGGAACGAGAGTAAGTCGATAACATCTATCCCAGTGATCAACTTATACTTACTTTATCGGACCTGAAAGACAAAGTCGACCTCAGCGAAATTAGAATTCAGAACATAATGACAAGAGAAAAGCCACTTCGCATTTTCTCCGGCGTGCTAACTATTCTGCCAGTTCGCCATCTTGCTAACAACAGTAATAATAAAATCACCTAAAACAAACTGAAAAAAAATCAATTTTATAAATATGAATGTAGATCTAAAATGTTAGATATTCTTATTTTAAGAGAATAAAATGAAAAATTACAATACACGAATGCATCCTCAAAGCACTCACCTATAATTAATAATTGAGGGAAAATTGTTACTATGCGCTGAACCAGTATTTCATCCGTTAATTATAGGTTATTATCACACGCTAAAAATGTGATGAGAAGAAACACATTAATATTGAGGATGAAGATCAGAAAGAAAAATCGAAAAGGCGGTGGTGGATTACTTATCAATAGCATCATGGACTCGAAAGTGCAATACTGTGTTTAAGCTAAACTGGAAACTAATAGCTTCAATGTGATAATATCGTGACCAGATTTCAGAGATAATCGAGATAGTGAAGTAATTACATGTTTAATCCTGATGAAAGACGAGAATACGAAGATACGAAATTCATTCGCTGCCATGAATTTTCACACTGAAACTTCTTTGCACCGAATCACAAGAATGTTTATTTATATAAAGGGAAGCAGCGGGATCTCCTTAATACGAATTCCATTCAAGTACTTTTAAAGCTAGGCTGAATTTTTCTTTTGAGATTCATTAGGATAACAATATCAGTAAGCACTTGACAAAATGCATTTACATTTTAACTTTAAGACCATTAGGACCGACGGTATTTTTTTATAACCAAAGAAGAGCTGATGTATTTAATGTAGAGAGGAAAAGAAATCTAATTTCTTAAAAATATTTATACGCCAAGAAGATTAGGCAATGTCAGCCATGCTTGAGTAAAACATGCTTGTTAGAACACTGGGGAAAATGCTCGGCGGCATTTCATCCATTTCTATGTTCTGAGTTCAAATTCCGCGGAAGTTGACTTTGACTTTCATCCTTTCATCCTTTCAGAGTAGATAAAGAAAGTACCAGCTGAACACTGGGGTCGATGTAATTGACTTACTCTCCCACAACATTTCTGACTTTGTACCATAATTTGAAACCAACATTAAATTCTCAGTGCATAAATATAATTAGTTAGCTTATTCATTTATTAATGATGACCGTCATCTGACTGTCAGGTTCTGTTTTTGTTGCAGATGACAATTTTCCTCAGTTTATACTTCGCGTAAGTTTGACATTGATATCATAGGTACCACTCATTATTGTAGCTGATGTAATCGAATTTGCTGCATTCCTCCCATAATGGTGGCTTTCTACTAAAGTATAATTATTTCTTGCAGTAATAATAATAATTAATTCTAATTTTTGGTACAAGGCCAGCAATTTTGAGGGAAGGGCAAATTGATTTCATTGACTTCAGTGAGATTTGAATTCAGAACGTTAAGAGGCATAACAAAATGCCACGAGGAATCTTATCCGATTCTCTTACCTATTTTACCAGTTCGTTGCTTTTTATTACATTGGTACCTATCCACCCACGTTATAGAGTGAATTGAATCTATTGTTTTATATCATGTTGATTCCTACAGAAGGGAACAGTCAATCTTACTTTATTTTTTCGAACTCGGAAGGCTCGAAAGGAAGAGTTGGCTTCAGTGACAGTTGGATAAGGGACTTTTTGTACATCACACCGTTCCGTCTGTTATTGACGGCGCTTCGGCTTCCTGTATTTTACCTTTCAAAAACAAAATCGCAGGCTCAGTGTGAAGATTACGGTGATGATGATGTCCTTGCTGTTATTGGTGTTGTTATTGCTGCTTCTGTTTGTACTAATGTTGTCGTTGATGATGATGATGATGATGATGATGATGAGCACTACAAAGATTCTTATTGAATAATAATATAATAACGATAATAAAAAAAACAATTGTTCATAGATTTTAGTAATAATAATTATAGTAGTAGTAGTAGTAGTAGTAGTAGTAGTAGTAGTAGTAGTAGTAGTAAATAAAAAGCACCGCAAAACATTTATGAGAAGAAGGTAATTTTGAATATTTATTTCACAGAGACTCCTGTGAAATTAAAATTACTTGAATTGGCCCAAAGCGAGGTGTAAGCAAGTGCGTTTGTACAATGGTTGCATTCTAATATACGGTGCAGTTTATCGCACATTGTCACACATTAACCTTATGACGATTAATACTTTACGATGCACATGCTGAATGCGGTGATGGTGACGGTGAAAGCGGCGGCTTCATTTTCTGGTTGTGGTATCAGCAGCAGAAGCAGTAGTAGTGGTAGTAGTGATGGAGGGGTAATAGCAGTAACAGCAGCCGCCACAGTAGTTGTGGTGGTGGTTTTGGTGGCTGTGTTGTTGCTTTTTTGTTGTTGTTGGTGGTGGTGGTTGTGATGGTGGAAATGGTGATGGAGGTGATGGAGGTCCTTGGTTCTTCAATTCTTCAGGACAACCCTGATGAAGCTGACCTGCTCAAAATCGTTCCAACTGTAACCATATATTCTCCTCCACCCCCCCACCCCACCAAGACTACAGGATGGCAAATTTAGCTCTGAGTATAATGTATTCGGATATTTATTCATTTTATTATAGCTGCAGTTTAAGGAGAGAGTTTATGAAGTGCATATTGAGCGTTAATAAAATGTGGTTATTGTGCGTGCTGATTGTGAAAATGATGACGATGACAATGATGATGATGATGATGATGATGATGATGATGATGATGGTGATGACAATGATGCCAACGATGTGTGCAGTGTTTGCGATGATGATGATGTTGAGGACAATTCTACCACGTCGAAGTTACGTAATGTACCTATATGTCTGTTGGAGTGTCTTCGATATACGCTATCATATATTTCGATCCTTGCATAATATACAATACACCTAGTATATATGTGAAAATATGCTGGAATATATGTGTATGAGTATATTTATATATATCCAACCCACCCTCACGCATCCCACTCCCACATACCCCACCCCTCCCTCAATCCAAGCCCCACCCTACTTTCTCGCCCCACACCACTTCCTCGTCCCACACCCACATCCTCTCCCCACGACCTCACCCCAAATCCACACCCCATACCCATACCCCATCATCACATCCCAACACCGCCACACCACACACCCCCACACCACATCACACCACCCCCACATCACTAGCACTGACGACTTCCAAGCACCCACATTATCATACACACACCCACACATTACAGACGCACACACACATCCACACGTCACAGTCACCATCCCGTACCTACATGCACACACTTACAAACTCTCACATACACACACGCATGCGTACCCTCGTTTTGGGACCACCAGTACTTTATTATCTCGCTTTCTTCCTAGCTCTCCTGGCTTACTACCAGTCGCTATGATTGACCGCTAACTCCAAATGTTTTTTCATTCTCTCTCTGTTTATTTCATCATGTTTCTGTTGAAGAGCATAGACTCGAAATGTAAGACTTTCACTCCTTCCCAAGCGTCAAAGTAATGCACCTGCTTGTTGTTTATACAACTGTCTTCGTCATTTGTTTTTCTGTAAATTTCATATATATAAGGCACTCCGTCGGTTATGATGACGGAACGTGAAAGTGGCTGAGCGCTCCACAGACACGTATATCCTCAACGTACTTTTTATGGAGAATCAACGTGACACAGATTGTAACAAAGCTGGCCCCTTTGAAATAAAAGTACTATTCATTTTTGCCAGCTGAGTAGAATGGAAAAACGTGAAATAAAGTGTCTTGCTCAAAGACATAACTTGTCGCCGGGAAGTAAGTTCACGACCATACGATCGTAACCTGAATACCCTAACCACTAAGCCATGCGCCTTTATATGTGCGTGCCTGAGTGTGTGTATGTGTGTGTGTGTTTTTGCTTGTGCGTGCGTCTGTGAGTACTCGTCACTGCGATGGTGCATAAATATTCTTTATTTGTGGCTTAACAAGGTTACCATTGGTTTCAGAGAAGTGTACATCACTATGTATATATATATATATATATATATATATGTGTCTGTGTGTGTGTGTGTGTGTGTGTGTGTGTGTGTGAAGGCGCATGGCTCAGTGGTTAGAGCGTCGAGCTTACGATCGTGAGGTTGTGAGCTCGAATCCCGGACTGGGCTGCGTGTTGTGCTCTTGAGCAAAGCACTTTATTTCACGTTGCACCAGTTCACTCAGCTGTAGAAATGAGTTGCGACGTCACTGGTGCCAAGCTGTATCGACCTTTGTCTTTCCCTTGGATAACACTGGTGGCGTGGAGAGGGGAGGCTGGTATGCATGGGCGACTGCTGGTCTTCCATAAACAACCTTGCCCAGACTTGTGTCTAGGAGGGTAACTTTCTAGGTGCAATCCCATGGTCATTCATGACCGAAGGGGGTCTTTACCTTTATATATATGGAGAGAGAGAGATAGAGAGAGAGAGAGAGAGAGAGGAGAGAGAGAGAGAGGAGAGAGAGATTACAGCCAATCTTAACAATCGGTTTCGCAGCACACTTCGATTAAGATAGACATCCACTCTATTGATACATATACGAGTATGTATGGATCTGTAGACGGTTATATATATAAGTTGTGCTAACTTTCATCGGAAACAATTCTTCGTGGCTGAAACCTTAGCGGATCTATTTTTAGTGCTAGAGTTGACCACATAGTGGTCACTCTCTTATATTTACATATAACATTTATTGTATTCCTGGTTTTTATGCACTAAGCCACTTGGTGTTAAATTCATGGTACTTTTAAATTAATATCCAATTTTCTCACCCTTATTAGTTGATTGTAATTATACTGCATTTAATTTTTGATGTAGTATCTGTTTCCGTGAATTTTGGCGGGCTTTGGCGAGGGCACTTGAATTATAACGGCGAATGCAATCGACTGAACCGCATGTGTGTTTATCGTTATGGTAAAATCTGGCATGCGGTTGAGTAAATTGTATTCTAGACAAATTCAGCTGAGGAGCTACAGATATGGTATGTGAGTAAAATTACATAATTTATTAATACCGAAGCAATTGTCCTGAATTAATCTGCATTTTTGTTATTTTTTATTTGCCCTGTTCGTTTACGCTAATAGTTGTGCTAACTTTCATCGGAAACAATTCTTCGTGGCTGAAACCTTAGCGGATCTATTTTTAGTGCTAGAGTCGACCACATAGTGGTGACTCTCTTATATTTACATATAAAATTTATTGTATTCCTGGTTTTTATGCACTAAGCCACTTGGTGTTAAATTGATGGTACTATTAAATTAGTATCCAATTTTCTCACCCTATTAGTTGTTTATATATATATATATATATATATTATATATATATATATATATATATATAATATATATATATATATATATATATATATATTTCTATGTCATAGAAATGTTATGTCATGTTTTGTATAAAAAATAATTTACAGATGTGGTCCAATTTGTTTGTTGATCAAAGGTTTTCTCCATTTTCTGATTATTTAAACTTGATTCCTGATAAGCTCTTGTTGCATAGTGTGCTTGCATACCCATGCCCAGGGATGGCACAAGTAATTGGATACCGATAGTAAATAGGGATATCTTCACCACTTAGTCGGTTACTACAACCACTAATTCTTCTTACCTGTGATATATATATATATTATATATATATATATATATATAGAGAGAGAGAGAGAGAGAGAGATAGAGAGATAGAGAGATAGAGAGATAGATAGATAGATAGATAGATAGATAGATAGATAGATAGATAGATAGATAGATAGATATTAAAAATATATCTATATTAACTTTCCTTACCTCTTAAGATTGTTTAAGGTTTCGCACAACTCATGTGCACTCACAAGGGAAAGAAAGACACGAATATGTCTAAAGTATTTGAATATATTCTCGAGTGATCGTGTGTTACAAAACGACGGGGAGAAGGACGTTCAGTGTACCGAGCTGTGTCGCAGTATTTTTTAGAAATCTTCCTTTGATATTTGTACGGAGAAAAGAACTATACTCACAGACACACGTACAGTCAAAGCATTATATTCTTCCTAAGTATCAAGTTTGGATAATTGCTCATACATGAAGCAATCTCCCTGAGTGCACTGGCACATTAGAAATATATAAATATCTCTTTAAAAGCATATATGTCTATATATTTTCCTATGCTATAAAACAAATATGGTATGATCTAGTATATATGCAAGAATATATTGGTATACATCAATATATGCACAGACACATATTTGTGGGGGGATGCGCGTGTGTGCGTGTGCGCGTGTGTGCGTGTGTGCGTGTGCGCGTATGTGCGTGTGTGCGTGTGCGCGTGTGCGCGTGTGTGCGTGTGCGCGTGTGTGTCTGTGTGTTTGTGTGTATGTGTGCGCGTGTGTGTGTATTCGTACATGTTTGTCGGCGTGTGCATTTATTTATGCATTTATAGGAAGTGTTTCCAGTGAAACTGTATGATTTTCGGTGACATAAATAATGAATCGATATGTCGAACAATATGAATCTACAGCTCTTTTACTTTCGATTCTGTTCAAATTAGAAAACAAAACTATATACCTTAATGACATACTCACCTAATGTCATCAAACACGTCATATGCAACACCTATAACAGGATAAGCTCTTTACTCGAGAAGAAAAGGCATCCTGTTGTTCCGACGAGTACTGCAACTGGTGCAAAACCTCAACTATTAATCATTGCTAGATGTGTAGAACAACTACTCTAATCACACAAGAAGCAGAACGACATATGGTACAACCCATCAAATAACAGAAATGTAAAGAAATATTCTTGCAAAAAAGTCTTTCTCGCACTACCGTATGTATATATCCATTATCAACACCTGAATTTTCTAAGTTTTCCGGAGAATATTTTACAAAACCGACTTAAAGGGCTTGTTTCCCCATTACCAGCTGGGAAACTCTTCATCATTATCCAAACGTAATAGGAAAGTAAAGGATCCAAGAAAGAAAACGAACATCGGATGAAGATTTATAGATTGGTACCAGCGTTTAGGAACGAGTCTAAGAGTTGAAACATCTATTTCACAAATAAACTCTACATCATCCAATGATGAGCAAAAGTACTGAGCTTATCTTATTTCATGCCTCCTCATAGTATCATTACTTCTGATTAACTTCAAAATTGAGCCAACTCCAGGCATTTATTATGAAAGTACTCGACAACATTGATAACCTCAACAATCAACTGCATCCAACAACTTCAAATGAAATAAATCTGTTGAGAACATTCAAATTATGTTTCAAAGAATGTGAGGAAATTTAACATATGATAAAATCTTATCATAGCTGATACTTTTATTAGCGATCAAATATAATATCAATTGGGTCACATAACTGTAAGGCTTTGAATCAAGATGACTACATGGACAACACCCGATTAATAACAGCCATGTTGAAATGTGGAAATAGCTCGTATTGCAGAGATTTGAACAGACATGTGACGCGCCGAATTAAATATAAGGTATGAAGTCAAATACATTTCTGCTTGTACGAATTTACCCAGGCCACAAACATATATATATATACACTACACAAGCACACTTCCATACACACACACATACATACATACACATACATACACACATACATACACACACACATACACCACACGAGCACACTTCGATATGCACACATATACACACACACACACACATACATACGTGTGTGTGTGGGGGGGGGGGTCCTTGCGGAAACAAATGCAAACTTTAGGAGGTAGATCAGGTTTATGTATATATATGCGTCTCTATTTGTGAATCGATGTAAACACGCATACTCCAGTGAATCTCAAGAAATTCATATGTACAAACTTATATGCATGTATATATATATATGTATTTATATGTATATATATATATATATATATATATATATATATATATATATATATATATATATATATATATGTATATATATGTTTGTGTGTGAGTATAATTATTTACATATATGTAATAGTTATAGATATGTGTGTGAGTGCCTGTGCGCGCGTGTATTAAAACAATACGCACTCACATTCACACATAGTCACATGTATATATATCCGCACGTCCAAACCTTGAGGAATTCTCGATACGTCGAATAACATGATTAAAAATATCGATTCAAATAAACAATGCATAGCAAGAAAAACAAAATACTATTTCCAATTTATTTCATGGAACGTCTTGCTATTTTTGTGAAGAACCTCAATAAATAATTATAAATTGTATTGTAAACATCTATATCCCAGCCCTCGATTATCAACTACTTGAATATTCCTACTCATTACCAGAGGTGAGTACATTTTGAAGTATTGAACACTTAACATTCTCAAGGCTTAAGTATCGTATTTCATACATGTTGAAAATATATAGATGAACTTATAATTTCGTAATATCTATCTATGTGTCTATCTATCATTCATCTCTCTATTGTTTGCAGGAATATATGTATATATATTATATATATATATATATATATATATATATATATATATATATATATATATTATATATATATATATATATGTATATATATATATATGTGTATATATTTATATATATATATATATATATGTATATATATATATATATGTATGTATATGTATGTATGTATGTATGTATGTATATATATATATGTATATATATATATGTATATATATATATATTTATATGTATATATATATATATATTTATATATATATATATGTATATGTATATATATATATATATATATATAATATATATATATATATATATATATATATATATATTTATTTATTTATACATATATCATAATAGGTTTATGGGGTTGCCTCCCCTTTTATAATATTAACTGCTCTACATCTTGGAGGGTGCTTCGGATTTGTGTTTTTTTACAAACGACACACATCCGCGCGCGCACACATACATTCAGTAAATGTATGTGTATTAAATAGCTTTTTTCTTTAAAAATGTATTGGAAACCGGGTTATTATGTTTTAGGTTTAACACTGGAACCGTTTCATATATTATGCTTCTGTTATCCGCTAATAACTTCCACCCTAGTTTTCATTTTCTGTTTTACGGAGTAGAGTATTAGATTTCCTTGTTTCGTACATGCATAGAGCATACAATGGCCAATTTAACAGTAGGAGTTATGAAGTTTACGACTTTCACCATTACAATCAAAAGTATTGACCACGTTGGTCAGCTGAACTATTTTCTTTATATAAAAGGCATGTAGTTAGTTGCTAATAAGGGGATTTTCAATTTTAATGCTTCTGTAGTATATTATTAGTAGTGGTTTTAGATTTAGTATGATGCATTTTCTCTTTATTTGAGACCCTTGAAGAGCCGTTCTCCTAAAAGTGTGGTTACTGTGCATTTTGATTGATAGTATATTTTGTGTATGATATGTGTATTTTCAATGCATATTATGTATAATGTTATTGTGACTAATGACGCATACAACTAACAATCGAATTTCATATGCCAGTCAAAACATCGAAAACGTCTAAACAAATTTGAGAGATAAATGCTAGAGATATCACATTTGTTGTTCATAAAATGAGGCAGTTACACACGCTAACAGTAATTTATATTCTGTTGATGAGACTGTGGCATAAAGAAACGTTGATGATTATGATGGGATTAAGCACCTTGTAGTTCTCAACAGACCGTAAGGAGCTCATGCGAAAATATGAGCTAACTCCATTAAATATGTTAAGACTACACAGAGTCATATGTTTCCGCAACACATGTGCGCGCGCACACACACACACAAATCCACACACATACACACACACGCACACTCATACACACATACACACATATGCATTGAAAGAATACATATACGGAAAAATTCAGCGGAGTGTCGTTACCTTCGAACGAATACATGAACGCGTGTGCGTGCGTTTGTGCTATAACTCATGTATTATACTATTATACTTTCGCTATTTTTTTTAGTTACCCGTATAGTTAGGAGCATTTGTTCCTGTTTCTACTGTTTTAACCTTTCGGAGCATAATTGTGATTAAAAATATACCAGTTGTGGCCACACTGACTTTTTATAGTTATAAGCGGCTATAGTATCTAAAATATCCTGTCTTTTTTAAGGCGGAACTATACTTTGAGTGAGAGTTGGCCTAGTGTTTACGTATGAACTCTTCCATTGACGCATTAGTAGTATGTGTTGTTTTGACGAGGGCGCGAGTTGGTTTTCTTGCTCTCTGAACGTGATATCTTGAGTTGATATTGCTCACATTTAATAATGTTAGGCTACCTTCATTGTAACCTTCTGGTTCACATTATATAGTATTTACTTTGCAATTTGTTTTGCAAACCACCATTGAGAGAACAGCTTATCATCATTTTTAAAGAATTAACGTTGACTTGTTTAATTGTTGCTTTTGGTTCTCAGTAGCATTTATTCAGATGATTTGTATATCTCTCCTTTTAAATTGATATCGAATTCCCGTAGTTTTCCTAGTATTACTTCTGTTTCGTAGAAAGTGAGTTTGCTTCACTGTGAGTAGAAAATGTACCATACTTAATTTTACGATAAGAATAGATTTTAAAATAAAGCCCTATATATACAAAGCTAAACCTATACCAAGATAAAGTCCAGTTGGAGCATACCCAGACTTTTCGGTGAATTAAAATTTCAAAGTTGAACATGTCTTTAATAAGAGTTAAACCACACCATGCCCCTCGCCTAAACGGATAGCTAATAAGCAACCTTCAATAACTCAGTAGAAATTTCTTACGGAAAGATTAAAGCAAGTAAGAAGGCCACTAGTATTGCGCTCTTACACAAGATAAAAAATAAAATATTCCATAAAATAGAGTAGCAACGAGCTTTTCAAGGACTACCAGTACGTATTAGTAAATAATACAGTAGAGGTTGTGACCATTTTATGCCAGACGATTTTCAGCCACATTCCGAAGCATTATTTTTTGCTTTGCGAGTTAGGAAGCAAAGGAAGTGGTAAGTTTTTTTAACACTACTTTCAACATTATTACATTCCACAAGAGTAAACGATAGATTCACTGCCCAAGAGAGTATGTGCCTCTAGAAAAACGAAATTGATTGCCGCTTTGTAAGAAAAGTTATTGCCAAACAATATTTTAACTGAATCGCTGTCGGTGTGATTAAAATTTTAAAATGGCTGCTACCCAAACAATGTGTTTATGTCTATGTGTGGGAGCGTACATGTGTATGTGTATGCTTATGAATAAGCAAATATGCGCACCTGTGTGAGATAATGTATGCGTGTGTGGTCCGTGTATACACGTGTGCCTGTGAACTCCGTGCATTTATGTGTGCATGTGAGTGAGCGTGTGTATATGTGTGGGAGTGTGTGAGGTTGTCTAACGCATCTGTTTGAAGCTTTCAGATATGTGAATTTGCGAGTTAGGAAGCAAAGAAGTGGTAAGTTTTTTTAATATTACCTTCAATATTATTACATTCCACAAGAGTAAATGATAGATTCACTGCCCAAGAGAGTATGTGCCTCTAGAAAAAAGAAATTGATTGCCACTTAGTAAGAATAATTATTGCCGGATGAGCAGTGCCCTTTCCAAACGGAGCTGCTCAGACACCCATGCAACAACCGAATCCTATCACTGTCCTCGGCGATAAAGAGATGAATTTATATCTAGCATGGGTCGCCTACGTGCAGGTCGCTGTCTACATGCTTCTAAGCCGTCAGATCTGCATGCTTCGCCACCTTCCCATCGCTGCAGGACTTCCGAATAAAAATAAAATGAATATATACAAAAAATAAAGATACGTAGGCGCAGGAGTGGCTGTGTGGTAAGTAGCTTGCTAACCAACCACATGGTTCCGGGTTCAGTCCCACTGCGTGGCACCTTGGTCAAGTGTCTTCTGCTATAGCACCGGGCCGACCAATGCCTTGTGAGTGGATTTGGTAGACGGAAACTGAAAGAAGCCTGTCATATATATGTATATATATATATATATAATATATATATATATATATATATATATATATATGTGTGTGTGTGTGTGTGTGTGTGTGTGTGTGTGTGTTTGTGTATCTGTGTTTGTCCCCCTAGCATTGCTTGACAACCGATGCTGGTGTGTTTACGTCCCCGTCACTTAGCTGTTCGGCAAAAGAGACCGATAGAATAAGTACTGGGCGTACAAAGAATAAGTCCCGGGGTAGATTTGCTCGACTAAAGGCGGTGCTCCAGCATGGCCGCAGTCAAATGACTGAAACAAGTAAAAGATAAAAGAAGAATACGTATATACTGAAAATAAAATAAATATATATAGGAATAAAAAATAGAAAAGCAACACATATCGAGCAGAGGTCAGCAGTGACTGTGCAGCGTTTTAGGTCCAATAAGGCTTGCACGACACCTCATAGATCCTCTCCACTCTATGGACATTATCCAGAGACAAGCCAGAACGCGATGCCTGATGCCAATATGAGTCGCTGGCTCAGGGATGTGGGAGCGCCATGATCTCTAGCACAAACCAAAGATCCCCAAAATGTCCAATGCCATTCCCTTCATATCTGGTTTTATATCAGAGTGAC